>NC_072735.1:2724530-3024530 GCF_026930045.1 Uloborus diversus
GTGGGTCCAATCTAAAAAAAAATTCGAACGCGTTTACGATGTAAATCTCGGAACTTTATGTTCCGAGTGGTAATATTTTCACGCATATGAGTCTCGAAACTTTACGTTCCGAGCAAATTCAAACGCGTTTACGATGTAATTCTCGGAACTTCATCCCCATGCAATAGGTTTCCGGAAACTACTTCTCAGAATTGAAAAAAAGGGGATTGCATGAAATCGCAAACGTTTATGTGGGATCGTTTTTTTTTCCTTCGATGATCTTAAACGCGTAGAAAAATACGATCGCGTGCGTGTTTTTTACCAATCTTGTATTTTTTGTGTGTTGCGTGTTTTTTTACGTTCTTGTGAGTCTCGAAAAGGGCGTTTCGAGCAAACCCGCGTGCGTGCTTTTATCTGTTAGGTTGCTGGGTGATTCTTACGATGTATGAGTTGGTGTTGAAAAAGGAAATGCAAAGCATCTCGCGGACATTTGATCGTGTGTAGTTTTTGAGTTTTGTGTGTGATAGACGCTCGAAAGAGGGAGGGAATAACGAGCACTTGAACGGTACGTGGTTTGACGGAAACGTGTGTAGTTTTTAAATTTGTGTGTGTGTGTGTGTGTCTGTGTGTGTTTCGATCATTTTTTTTCCTTACCGACTAAGGTTTTTTAATGAGAACAAAAAACATTCAAACTCCCAAAATAAAAAAACATTCAAACTCCCAAAATAAAAAAACATTCAAACTCCCAAAATACAAAAACATTCAAACTCCCAAAACAAAACAAAACAAAAAAATATTCAAACTCCCAAAACAAAACAAAACAAAAAAACATTCAAACTCCCAAAACAAAACAAAACAAAAAAACATTCAAACTCCCAAAACACAAAAACATTCAAACTCCCAAAACACAAAAACATTCAAACTCCCAAAACACAAAAACATTCAAACTCCCAAAACACAAAAACATTCAAACTCCCAAAACACAAAAACATTCAAACTCCCAAAACACAAAAACATTCAAACTCCCAAAACAAAAAAACATTCAAACTCCCAAAACAAAAAAAACATTCAAACTCCCAAAACAAAAAAACATTTAAACTCCCAAAACACAAAAACATTCAAACTCCCAAAATACAAAAAACATTTAAACTTAAATTCAAAAAAAAAAAAAAAAAAAAAAAAAAAAAATTTTTTTTTTTTTTTTTTTTTTTTTTTTTTCCCTACCTTTGTGAGCTACAAAAGATTCCAGCAGCTTGTTTCGAATCAACGATTTCCGTCATGATTCGGAATACGAAATTGACCGCTTGCAACGCAGTTTTGCGGGAATTGGAGGACTTCGAATTGGATTTCAAGAGCAAAATCGAGCACTTCCTCGCCACTAGCATCTATCCCGATCGTTACCTATTAACGTACTTCGATTTGAATCGACTACTGAACGAGACGAGAAAGGCTCTCACGGAACGATTTCCCGACGATCGGTTGGAGATGGTCGTCGCCGAAGTATCGGACATGGACGAGCTTCGCGACGTTTCAGCGAGAGAGCGGAGGGGAGGACGATTGACGTGTTCCATTTGCCTGGACGCGATCGTCCGTTGCGACGGGAAAAAACTAGCGTGCGGTCACTCTTTTCATTGGGCTTGCATTTCGGAATGGTTCGCTACTGCCAAGAGGACGAATTCGGACCGGATGTGCCCGCTGTGCCGTCGTCGTTGCTTCGACTTGAGTGGTGGCCGTAGTAGATGCCGGATCAGGACGACGAAAAATTTCTTCGATTCGCAGAACTATCGGACACTCGCCAAGACGTACGAGGAAAATATTTCGGCCATCAAAAACATGGAGAAGTTGCTGCGGGAAGCGAATGCAAAATGCCCTTGTAATGTTTGTAAGGCCTGGAGGTAAACTTTCGAAATTTTCAAAGTCCCATTTTTTTGAAACCCTAAGATCAAGAACCTAAAATTTAAATACAAAAAAAAAAAAAAAAAAAAATATATATATATATATATATATATATATATATATATATTTTTTTTTTTTTTTTTTTTTTTTTTTTTTTTTTTTTTTTTTTTGAGCAATTTGTTGGAGGTTTCAATCTTCGTTTATTTCGCAAATGCTGGACTTTGTCATTTTTGGAGTCGTAAAGTTTTAAAATGCCAACATCTTCAACACGTGAAGTAAAAATGTAAGTTGTTTGAGGAAAAAAAAACACTTGACTTGAAAAACGTGACAATCTCAAAAGAAAGCGATCGTCGTCATTTAACGTTGATGATTTCCAAAAAAATACAAGTTCAATTTTTTGAATCTCATTCCTAATCGAATCTTCAAACTTCAAAAATATTTCAGTTCGAATGTTTGAGGGCTCGTTGGATCCGTATTCCGATTTTCATCAATTTTCTTTCTTAATGCCATTCTCTCTTCCTCCGAACCCCCGAGGTCCAGAACCTCGAAGAGATCTAAGGACTGTACGTTTTCTTTAACCGTGTTTGCGTGAACTTACAGAAAGCAACGTTCGAATCGAAAACAAACACAAACTTTCGCGAGCAGTTCTGAAGTGATTCTCGTAAAAATTCACCAGGTGACATCGTGAACGAGGCGCTGTTTCCAGGCGACTTGACCAACGTTCGCGTACAGTTTTAAGATGATTCTCGTAAAATTCGTCAGGTGGCATCGTGAACGACGCAGATGGCGCTGTTTCCATGCGAGGTTAACCAAGATTCGGGTACAGGTCTGAAGTGGTTCTCGTAAAATTCGTCAGGTGCCCTCGTGAACGACGCAGATGGCGCTGTTTCCAGGCGACTTGACCAAGATTCGGGTACAGGTCTGAAGTGGTTCTCGTGAAATTCGTCAGGTGCCCTCTTGAACGACGCAGATGGCGCTGTTTCCAGGCGAGGCTGACCAAGGTTCGCGTGCAGGTCTAAGATGGTTCTCGTAAAATTCGTCAGGTGGCCTCGTGAACGAGCAGATGGCGGCGATTTGACCAAGGTTCGCGTACAGGTCTGAAGTGGCTCTCGTAAAAATCGCGAGGTGGCCTCGTGAACGAGGAAGATGGCGCTGTTTCCAGGCGAAGCTGACCAAGGTTCGCGTATAAAGATGATTCTCGTAAAAATTCGCGAGGTGGCGTCGTGAACGAGGCAGATGGCGCTGTTTCCATGCGAGGCTAACCAAGGTTCGCGTACAGGTCTGAAGTGGTTCTCGTAAAAATCGCGTGGTGGCATCGTGAACGAGGCAGATGGCGCTGTTTCCAGGCGAAGCTGACCAAGGTTCGCGTACAGTTCTAAGATGATTCTCGTAAAAATTCGCGAGGTGGCGTCGTGAACGAGGCAGATGGCGCTGTTTAAGGACGATGACCAAGGTTCGCGAACAGGTCTGAAGTGATTCTCGTAAAAAATCACTAGAAGGCGCTCTCCTAGCCCGTTTCTCTTACAGCGTTGCGATGGTTCCTGGAAAAAAACTCTAGGAGGCGCTCTCCGAGCCCTGTTACAGCGTTGCGAAGGTTCCTGGAAAAAATCACTAGGAGGCGCTCTCCGAGCCCTGTTACAGAGTTGCGAAGGTTCCTGGAAAAAACCACTAGGAGGCGCTCTCCTAGCCCGTTTCTCTTACAGCGTTGCGAAGGTTCCTGGAAAAAATCACTAGGAGGCGCTCTCCGAGCCCTGTTACAGCGTTGCGGAGGTTCTCGCGACGATCGTGTGGGGCGCCGAAACCCATATGCTCACCGAGCGGTTGGTCGCCCCGTCTTTGGTTTTTCCTCCGGGGTCCCGTTGCTCGAAAAAAATATTGAGGGACTGTACACTAAAGATAAACCATTTTCTTGGAATTCATACTTGAAAAACCATTTGAGCGTACACACTGGAGAAAAACCATATTCTTGCGATCAATGTGGAAGAACATTTTCTCAGATCTCCAATTTGAAATCTCATTTGAATGTACACACGGAAGAAAAACCATACTCTTGCGATCAATGTGGAAGAACATATTCTCAGATGTCTAGTTTGAAATCTCATTTGAATGTACATACGTAAGAAAAACCATATTCTTGCGACCACTATAGAAGAAGATTTCCTGAGAGCTTTGAAAAAGCACTTAATTAGCATACATAGTACTAAAGAAAAGCCGTGTTCTAATGACGATTGCAAGATAACATTTTCTCAAAATTCTCACTCAGAACAGCACTTGAGAATACATAGTAAGGATAAACCGTTTTCTTGCGACCATTGTGGAAAGACATTTTCTTGGAATTCACACTTGAAAAACCATTTGAAGGCACACACTAAAGAAAAGCCGTATTCTTGCGATTATTGTAAAAAGAAATTTTCTTGGAGTTCTAACTTTAAAATTCACTTGAGGACGCATACTGGAGAAAAGCCATATTCTTGCGATCATTGTGGAAGAAAGTTTTCCCTAAAGTCAATCTTACAAAATCACTTGAGGTTGCATACTAATGAAAAGCCATATTCTTGCGATCATTGTGGGAGAACATTTTCTTCGATGCCAAATTTGAAATCCCATTTGAACAATATACATGCTGAAAAAAAACCACATCCTTGCGATCATTGCGCAAAAACTTTTTCTTATTATTCAAGTCTGAAAAGACACTTGGGTATACATACTAAAGAAAGTCAGTATTCGTGCGAGCATTGCGAGAAGACCTTTTCTCAGGTGTCGGACTTGAAATATCACTTGAGGATACATACTAAAGATAAGTCATTTCCTTGTGATTTTTGCGGAAAGTCGTTTTCTTGGAGTTCACACTTGAAAGATCATTTGAGGGTGCATACTAAAGAAAAGCCATTTTCTTGCGATCTCTGTGCAAGTAAATTTTCTCGGAATTCAAGCTTGAAAGAACACTTGAGGGTGGTACATGATAAAGAAAAGCAGTATTCTTGTGATGAATGCGAAAAGACATTTTTTCGGAATTCGCACTTGAAAGAGCACTTAAAGTTACACTTGGAAAATAAGCAATACTGCTGTGATTATTGTCGAAAAACATTTACGACAGCTTCAAACTTGAAAAAGCACCTGATTGTTCACACCAAAGAAAAGCCATACGCTTGCAATATTTGCGAAAAGACATTTTCTCGGTTTCCACTCATGAAACTACATTTGAGGATACATACTAAAGAAAAGCCATATTCTTGTAGTCATTGCGAAAAGACATTTTCTTGGGGTTCACACTTGAAATTTCACTTAGAAAAAAATCACGCGGAAAAAAACTAGATTCAAGTGGCCATTGCGAAACTACATCTAGTCAGATTTGAAAAGACATTTGAAGTCGCATACTAAATAAATTATTTTTCTTGTAATCCTGAAAAATCTATCCGTTGTACTTCCAATCCGGTGAAACATTTAAAGTCTCGGAGTAACTTAGCTATATCTAGGATGAATTTGCCTAAACGTAAAAAGATAGTTGTCAAGCTTCAGAAATGGTAAAAAATAGATGAATAAATATTTAAAAAATATATTTTTGTCAAAAAAAAAAAAAAAAATTGACTTCAAAGCTGCAGCTGGAGAGTTTTTTTTTTTTAATTTTTTTTAAAAGCATTCTTTGAGCACCATCGATACAACTTTTCAGCATATTTTTTTAGTCGGCCCAAACGCGATAGATGAAATTATGTCTGACCGTTTTTCATTTATATTTTTCAGGAAAACCAGTCAAAATTAAGAACAAGCTATTTATACCGTTATACGGATAGGTGTTATCAATGTAATGTATGCGATCCTTTTTGAAGGACCTAGGCCCGTTAAATTCTATATTTGTAATTGAATTATGGTTATGTATGATTTTATCTGTGGTTTTTGCACCGATTTCAAAAGTTGTGTTTAAAAGTAGTATCGATGATGTTCAAAGAATTTAAAAAAAAAAAAAAAAATCCCTCTTTTTTGAGCTATTTCTATCTGCAGTTTTGAAAACGGTTCAACGTTTTTTTTTTTTTTTTTTTTTTGTTTTTTTTTCCAAAGTACTGTCGGCCCCGCTTAATCGGGTAACGGATAAACGAATACCCCGCTTATATAATTAAAACCTTCGGGAACCGAATATTTCTCCATAGACGCAATATTAATCAAACAATTTCCCTGGATAATCGAATACTATTGATCAGCTATCGCAAATTTTTTTACTCAGAAAAATTTTGAATACGTTAGACATAAATCAATTGTTGACATAAAAATATAAAGTAATATTTTTCGCCAACAACAGGCGAAGAAACAATATTCATATTCCATCAAAACATTTTCAATAATTTACCAAATTTCTTTCGTCTTTGTCATTAGATAACGCAGTCAGCAATTAAATTAAATACCATAAAGAAACACATTTTAGACGATAATAAATTGATAAATATTAAATGTAAAACACGGTAAACGAGGGGGGGGGGGGAGGGACCTGAGAAAAGTGTTCCCAAAACACCTCGAGTAAGCAATCCACTATTACGGAATTTTTCACAAAAGAATACTGAAAAAAAGGTACCAAAACAGTTTTCATAACTCAATTTGTAAGTTACTTTTTGTAATTCTCATACGTACTTGTAATATACATGCTAATTATTAAATTATTTTATTATTTGTTAAACTTATTTCAAAAACTTTTTGCTAGTAACATTTATTATTTCCTTTTTATGGCTATATATTTATTATTATTACGTTTTAAGACAAATGTTGTCAACCTAGAAAGGTAAAGAAAATTTCCCCGCTTAATCAAACACCCCGCTTAATCGAATAAAATTTCTTAGAACCAACGATATTCTCTTTAGCGGGGCCGACAGTATTTTTATTTTATTTTTGTCAGTCTAAATGCATTTCAGAAATCGTGTGATGTTACCATCACAAAACTTCATTTTACTTTTTTCATCTTTAAGTGCTCCATGTTAACGCATCTTTCCGAAATTTCAGAAAATTTGAGCTGACAACACATTTTAAAACTGAAAAATTATTTTAAAAAAAAAGCGTTTAAAATGATTGCAATGATTTTTGTATGCATAGTTGAAGAGGTTTTTTTTGGGGGGGGGGGGAGGGTCGAGCTTCAGAAAATTTCTGTTTTCGGAAAATTTTACTTGAGTCCACTATCACCCCTGGTTTGTCCCTAAAAACTTTCTTCTCATAGATTTATTTATTCGTGTGCTAATTTTATTAAAACCATTTAACTATTACTGGTTTCCCAAACTAATTTATATTTCACAACGATACGTGTTACTTTACTCGTGATAAAAATCCTGTCTCCTTACTTGGCCCCGTTATCTATTATATTGGCATACATGAAGATTAGAGCAATGATAGTGAATGAATTTCATGTTTGCTTCAGAGAAGCCTTCATTCAAAATTTTCTTTATGATTGCTATGAATAATATTATTGTTTTAGGGCAACCACTTTTTTTTAACTATGTGTTTTAGATTTCATCATTTAATAGGGAAATTACATGAAATTGACTGGTTTTTACTTATATAACGTTTTTTTTATCCTTAAGAACAAATATGGTAAAGCAAAGGTATGGGACCTAAGTTAGTCCACCTCCTAGATATTAACCGTTTGAAGGGCGAGTCAACGAAAAAATACTATGAGTGGGTTGACTTGATCATATAGACATAGATTTGACAGTAAAAGAAAAAAAAAAGAAAAGGATATTTTTCGAAGGGATGATGTTCTCATTTGTTCAAACCGCCCCCCTTGGGTTAGGGGAAAAAACTTGTTTGTGCATGCAAAAAGAAGTTTGAAGCTTTTAGAACAATATGATTAAAAACTTCAGAGAAAATAGAGAAAAATAGCTGACTGTTTTAGAGCTAGTTAAAAATTTTAAAACCTTTAAAAAATTACCATTTTGGAGTTCAAAACTTGTAATAATTTGAACTAAAAATTGAGCAATGCTTTTTAATACTGCGCTGTATCGTTCTTCACATAAGGTAAAAGCAAAAGACTCAAGTGCTTTCAATTCAAAAATTCGGGAGAAAAAAGAGAGGGAAAAATTATTAAACTGGTGGTTTCGCAGCGTGACCACCGCCAGAGAATCATAAAAATAGATTCACTTATAATAATAAGTGAAACGCTCTGAGCCATAAGAAAAGAAAAACATACATACGGTGAAGCTTTAAGTCACTCTATAACGCAACTTACAGCAAATATTAAGTGTTTCAGTCTCACATTTATGCGATGAAATATTTACAATGTTAGAGTAATTTCGGTGAGACTACGACTTTGTCCTTTTAATGCAATCTGAGACTTTGAATGAAAATTCAAATGTATTTAATGTTTTTTTTTTAAATATTCATCATTCAATGTTTTGTAAATTATTGTATGTGAAATATGTCAATGTGTTTAACAACTTTACATTTTTACATGTGTGTATGTGAATGATTAATAAATAGACTTCCTTATTGAAATGTTTGTTGTTAATTTGCATCTGGCTTTATGCATATATACTATACACTCTATAACAAAAAATAAAGAAAGAAAGAAAAGAATGAAATTAATTTGAATTCTGAAATTTTGAATTCAAATTAGGTTTTTTCGCAATCACGACAGGACCCTACTCATTGGACTTATTGTTTCTAGAAACGACTCCTGTCCCCTCAAGCCTGCCCTTCCTCCTGGGGGTTACTTGTGCATAGTTGGGTCATGCACGTGCGTGCATGTGTAGGCTTGTGTGTGTGTGCGTAGACCTGTGTGTATGCACTTAGGCGTGTGTGTATGTGCGTAACGACTTGTGTGTGGGAGTGTGTATGTGCGTAACGATGCGTGTGTGTGAGCGTGCGTGTGTGTAGGACATGGACGCCACTGACCAAGAAAAGCGGCTACCGGGGGATAGTGCTCAGGCCCGGTGGGCGGTGGTGCTGCAGAGGCCCCTGGTCCAAGCTGAAAAAGGAACCACAACATCAAGAACAATCAAGTGAGAACAATAAGCAATCGTGATTGCTCAAAAAAAAAAAAAAATCGAGGCACCCAGAAAGAGTTGTTAGCATGAAACGAAATTCTAACATACGTGAAAGCAACATTTATATCAGAAAGTCACTACAAAAGGAAGAAAAATCACAAATGAAACGAGGTTTTAGTACTCTATTTAGTCACTTCTTGAGTGAATGCACTAGGCGATACAGGTGAGCACTGAAGGAATAGTCTCGTTCGATGCCCTACGTCTTAATGTAAAACCAGTTACTATTAAACGCGTCTCTAACATAAGTCAACACCAAAAATGCATCCATCTCAAAAATAACAATTTCCGAAGTATTTTGCCTTACTAAACAAGAAAATCGCCATAAAAAGTTTAGATTAGCTCCAGTTTTCAAGATTCAGAGCCACCTAGGATAGTGATTTCTCACTAATGTTCTTTTTTCCTGGAAGATAGAAACCGTTCAAATGAAAGAAACGATTTTCACCCGTCATTCACCCCGAATTCAGAAAGAGTATTTTCACCTGCAGGAAAGTTGAGTACTAAAATGAGTTCCAGACTTGGAGCCAATTCAATAGATGCATCGTGTTCTTTACTACTAATGGCATTTTATATTTGTTTCTTCATTTTATATTTGTTCAAAAATGTTTTCATAAATAATACAATTTTTGTACAAAACTATGAAATGTGGCAATGAAACAATATGTTTTTAAGCATTTAAAAAAAAAAAAAAAAAAAAAATCAAATACCGGTATTAATACCGGTATCACGTTTTAGAAATACCGAATACCGGTATTGGATTTTTGGTCCGGTATTGTAATCCCTAGTTACATTCATGAAATTCAGGCAAGAACGAGCTCATTTTCCCAAATATGTTTGTTTGGATTCAAATCTTATAATCCACATTTTCATTAGTAGTTCAAATTCTAATATTAAATTACGGTAATATTGAAGGAAATGGTGATTTGGACGGAGAAGGATGTTTTGAAATGTATTGTTGTGTATGTGCAAATTATAAATATATATATATATATATATATATATATATATATATATATATATATATATATATATATATATATATATATATATATATATATATATATATATATCCCTTAGGTGTAGAATTACGGTAACCGGGTCGCGTTGGCGTATTTTTTCAAAAGCTGCCAAATTTGGCACCTACGACTCAATGTAAACAAAGTACTCCCAATGTAAACAAAAGAAATCACCAAATGAGAGCTGACCCAAAGACAAAGGGCGGAGCTTCGAATTGCTCAAACTATCACTTACGTAACTACAACTGTTTATTAACCATTTTCTTTCTCTGATTACAACCGTAAAGAAAAAAAAAAAGCATTAAAATTATTTTTTCCTTTTTAAAATATTGCAAAATATGAAAAGAAACAAATGATTAAGCCTATTTTTTTTATAGAACTATATTATTTTTTTTACTTTGAAATAAAGTTTGCAGAAAACACAAATGAGAGGTAACTTTTTTCAAGATGTTAACTTAAACGTGGGAAGATAAAGCGCAGTACCTACAGAGATGAATATTTGAGACATAAAAAGAAACGTGTTTTGGATTCGATACTAACAATAGCGAAATGATGGAATTTGACCTTTTTGTTTTTTCAGTGGAAAGCAAGTAAGCAAGCTTGTACAAGAAAGCTAAGGTACAACCCGTGACGAAAATGCGAAAAAAAAATTTTTAATGAAAATTTGCCGATACTGCTCTTTACGTTTCCATTGCAGTAATATTGAACTCATTTTTTTCTGTAGGAAAAGAAATAAAATATCATGATGTACAGTGGCTCCCAAAAGTGTTCGTACACCTACGACTTTCAATCAAATAGTCCATTATCCATTGGTTAGAATTAATATTTCGGAAGAGGTATTTTATTATAAGATCTATGGTCTATTTTTAACAAAACTACATGAAAATTTTTAATAAAACATTAAAACATAATTTTTAAAAAATCTAAAACCAAAAATTGCCGGAAATTTTATCTCACAAAAGTCTTCGTACACTTTGAAAAAATATCAAAAAATAGTAAATTATCTAACTTTTTACAAAGTTATTATTTAGTAGAATATCATGCAGTATCAACAACAGCTTTTAAACGTCTGGGAATAGATTTCATTGTTTTTTTCTTTATTTTTTTGTGCAATATCTGAGTAAGTGTTCAGCTGCACTTCGAGTCTTACTGTTTCTAGTTCGCTTTTCGTTTCAATGGTGTATTTTCGTAATCTAGCTACCAGATATCTCCAAATATGTTCCATTAAGTTTAAATCTGGCGATTGAGGAGATATTTCTAAGTTTAAGGACAATTTTTGAGGCACCAAACGCAAACATGTGCTTCTTATCGTTATCTTGATAAAGAACAAAGTTGTTTCCGATTACCAAATTTTGGGCTAAAATTTTAAAATTGTTTTTTAAAATATTTAAATGAACAGCATGATTCATTATTTCATCAAAAAATTCCAAATTTCCAAGTCCTGATGCTGTAATGCACCCTTGCACTAGAACACCTTCACCGTCCTGATTAACTGATCCAACTAAGTTCTTAAGATTAAATTCCTCATTTTTTCTTCTATTTACAATTATACAACAATTTAACCCAAAATGTTGAATTTATTTTCATCTAAAAGTAAGACGTTGGTCCAAAACGTTTTGAGCTTATTTATCATTGATATTACGACGGAAAGCGTAAGCTTAGTGTTTTTTTGCACGGAACAAGAAAATTTCTGCGGGAAGAGGTCCCATTTAATCCAGCTAATCAGAGAACTTGGCGAACAATTTTAGTTGAAAATTAAACGTAAAATGTTTCATTCAACTCTGCAGAAACTTTTTCAGCACTCAAATGTGTATTTTTCATAATTTTTTTAACTGTAAACCTCCGACCACGCATTGTTAGCTTTGACAGTTGACCTTTTCTTACCTTGTTTTCGATCTGATTCTTGTCTTTAAAGCATTTTATCAAGCACTTCACTATAGAATGGTATAAATTACCTAATTTAGAGATATTTCAAACCAATTTATGGCTACTGTGAGGAGAAAAAAAATCTAATTTCGAATCATGTCTGTTGTTTTCTACGCATATCTGCCATTTTAAAATAAACAAAATATTAGAGAATAAATAGGCGAAAAATTAACGGCAAATGACTTTACAGTGTCATTACAATGCAAAAATAATAAAAACCCACATATGATAATTTTAATCATGAATTTATTCGAAAATAGTTCAGTGTACGATGACTTTTGTGGCGTATTTTTTCTCTTTCTCTTCCTTTTTTGACAAATTTCAAAAATAAAATCTGGCAATATTTTGAAAAAAACTACTGGGTTTTATTCAGAATGGCATAGAAATGGTGTGAAAAAAAAATTGGACTTCATATTCGAATTCAGTTTCGCGTTATTTTGGTTTTACTACAAAATTTCAAGGTGTACGAACACTTTTGGGAGCCACTGTATGTGAACGAAAAGGTTCATGACGTATATGGTGTTACACTTTCTATCAACATGTTTAATTTCCTAAGGAACATTAAAATGAAACAAATTTTTACCGAAATTTAACAACAGTAAAAGTTGGATAGAACGCGACATTAGTCTGAAATAATCTGAGAGAAATCAATTAAAAATACTTACTGTTTAATTAAAACTTTAAACTATCTACTAAATAAGTTATCTACTAATAAGCACATCAAAATGTCCATTCAGAGAACGTTGTCATAACTAAAATTATAATTCTAACTTACTGAATAAGTGATTACGATAATTAATAAATTTTAAATTTAAGATAGAACAATAAAACATGAAGGAAATAACTTACTGCGAACACATTCCAAAAACGTATCCAAAAGGTATGAATAACTAATTTTTAAGTCTATAACTTAAAAGAGTTAAAAGTGAAAAACATCTCGCGATGTAAAATTTCATAAAATGTTTCGAAGATCTAAAAATTGAAAAAAACACAATATGTTGGCCAATTTTCAGAAAAAAATCACCTTTGAGAAAATTTAAAATATTATTCTATGGAATTAAAAAAAAAGAAAGATTTATTGGACAAATAAATTACAATTTTGTAAAGGTGAATTCTGAAATGGCTGATTGGCCAAACGAATAGCAAATCAACTTTGGTGTAGGGTTACCAAAATTGCTCCGTCGTCAAGGTAAGGTAGCGGGTTGCCAGAATGAAATATTTATCGCCGCGACCCGGTTACCGTAATTCTACCCCGTTGGGAAACATATGTTTAATTATTTTCGTTTTTATTTAATGCTAACCATTTCTTTCTTAGCCCCCACCCCCGCACCATTGTTTTTTTTTATAATTCCAATTTTTTTTTGGAAGGGGAAGTAACTGCCAAATCTTCAATTTTTCCGCGGTAGGGCAAAGAATTCATAAAAACTATGATAAAGGGTAAGATAAACTAATGCTGAGAAATTCTTTATGTGCAACATATTACTTTGAAGCAAAATGGATGCTAAAAGTTAAAAGTATCTTTGGTTATGTCAGAAGAAGGACGAAGCTAATTTAACGAGAAGAGACGCCAGAGCATCATTATAAAAAAATTAAAAAAATAAAATAAATGCAATTGTAGTAATTAAAAACACTTTAAAAATACAATTGTTCTATTATTGCTGTCTGTAAATTTTCCGAATCGTCCGACATTTGCTGAATAAGGAATTTTTTTGAAAGTTTGCAGTAATCTCCCGTGACCTCCGATCCTATTGGAGCGTACTTGTTGGGGGGACAACGGTGGGAGACACACGGAAAATTTTCGAGATTGAAGTTGAAAAAGTACTTTTTAGGCCACCTTTCAGTGTATTAGGAGAAGGAGAAGATGTGAGGGAACTGACTGGAAGAAATTTTCGGAATTAAAGTAAAATATTGTAATTTTTGGAATAGATAGAGAATAGGGAAGGCTTGTGTTCCCTCTGGAACTTCTTTCACAATTGATGTTAATTTTATTCTATCTTTGATGACAGTAAGGGATTGAAGCTCCTCCGGGAAACTTACTGAAACTAAAGTTCTAAATTCGAAATATTTGGTGGATTTTAAGGGATTTGGGAAAAAATCAAGGGATATCTCCCGAAATATTTCGACACTGAAGCACAACTCGTTACATGTTTGGTAATGATTGAAGAAAGGGGAAGAAAGCGAGGTCCCTCCTGATTTTTTTATTTTTTTACTTTACTGAAGTCAATTTTAGGTTATCTTTAGAAAGAAGAATTCAGGGATCCTCCCTGAAAGGTTTTCTAAATTAAAAAACGCAATTGCAGTTTATCTTTGAAGACTTTAAGAGGTAAGGAGAGGTTAGAGAGTTCTCTTTTTCCACAGTTGAAATTTTAAAGGCGTAATTTTAGACTACCTTTGGTAGTAACGTTAGGGAAGGGATAACGGTTCGGGGACCATCCTCCAGAAATTTTTTGAGATTGATGTATTAAAAACGACTAAATAAATTCAATTTTAGGACATCAATTTTCCATAATTGCTCCAATCGAATAATTAAAACTTATTACATTTCTTGCGGGGGAGGGGGTTGGAGAGTGTAGCATTTTGAATACCCACATTTTCAGAATGACTAGAAAAAAAAGGGGGAAAGAAAGAGAGGGCGACGTAATTTGATAACCAAATAATCAGCAGCTGTTAAAAATTTCTTTAAAAAGGAGTAAGATTTTTTTTCTAGCATTTCTTCTTCTCGGCGCTTAGCGCAAAATAGAATAGTAGATGGTATGGAATGAATTCCTTCAACTACTTTTTCCAGCATTAAAAAAAAAATTTCTCAGATTTTGGGAGGGACCAGGGCTCTCTTGGCTTCTCCCTTATATACGCCTTTTTAGCAGGGTTGGCCGGATTGGACCCAATGGTTTTTTTTTTTTTTTTTTGTAAAAACCCATTTAAAAAAACCCATTATTTAGCCCACTTTTGGGTTTTTTTAAATTTTCTGAGAAGTTTTTAAATAATTAATTAATTTAAATACTTTCACAATTTAAACTTCATTTTTATTTGTCCTTCACCACAGACAATGGACATAAAAATAAATTTTGAACTTTAATAGTATTTCTTAACTCTTAACGGCATTAAAAAAATACTTTAAAAATTTTAAATAAATGTATTTAACTTTTTTTAACTGGTCAATAAATAAGTCAAATTATCTTGACTTAGTCCTGTCACGTCTGATTTTTACAATATTTGTACATTATACAGATGAAACTACTGTAGCTAAAAGGCTTTCATGTGAATTATTTTCTGCAAACCAACACATCACAAATCTGGAATAAATATATATGTTACAGCCAAAGCCCGAAGTTCGGCCAGCTCGCGAATTGGCTGGCCAATTCGCGAACTGGCCAAGAGGTTTGGCCAAAGCCCGAAATACTTGCAATTAATATTGTATTTTCTATTTTGGCTGGCCATTTCGCGAAGTGGCCAGGAATCCTTGGCCAAAGCCCGAAATGATTACGGTAGATTTTAGGTTGACAGGTAGATGACATATCTGTCGCTTCCAAAGGTACGGCGGGGCGTGCAAGTGATGGAAACTAGGAAGGAGGTTGGTCCAGGACCGCCGAGAGCCAAATCGAGCCCTTTGTCATTATCGTCACCTGCCCCCCCCCCCTCCTCACAACACCAGGAAAATTTATACTACTTTGATTCCGAGTTGAGCCCCTAGTTCTGGATTAGGCTGGCATGATGGCATCTCGTCGGGCTCGGAGGATGCTACCATGTCCCTGAGAAGGTCCTGCCAATGGTTATTAAAAACTTCGATCGCGTTTTACTTGCCGTTAGTTCTTCGACGGAGCTATGAGTGTGTATTTCTCGTATTTGCACTTCTATATGTGAATACTTTCCGTTGAAATCATATTCGATAGCTAATAATGGGTCATTCAAGTATTGTCTAAGCAACTTTTGGTCATTTTGTACCCCCTCCCCCTCTCTCACCTTGTGAGAAAAAATTAACTTACGCTATACTCCCTTCCCCTTTTGCTTACATAAGATTTTATGACATTTTGTACGTTACAGGATGCTCTTTCCCCACGTTTTTTGTTGTTGCACTGTAACTGCTTCGTTATTTAATGCTTACCTTAGAATTTTTGTGGCCCCTCACCTCTTGTCAGAGAAAATAAGTAGCCATCGGGATCTTTCCTTTCTGCTTACATAATACTTGACCGACCCAGCTAAAATTAAACATAAGGCCGTGTTTCTCAACCTTCCAGTGTTTGCGACAGAAATTTTAAATAGTATAATTTTCATCCCGAAACCAAACCTAATGACAAGTAAGGAATTTGTTGTGTGATCCTCTCCTTAGAATTCTATTTGAAATCAATTTTATTTAAGATCCCTCTACCACATTTACTCCCAATAAGGGTAGATGTATGATCATTAGTTTCTATTACTCTAGAAACTTTAAAAAATCTTTGCAAAACCATATCTCAGAGAAAATCTCTAAGTCAAAATCAATCATGACTAAAAAATAAAAAAAATAGCCATAAAATAGTGATAAGAATCCAAATATTCGAGTAATTGTCGGCAGCAAAAGTTTTGTAAGTGACTTATTGCATGAATAATATAGACTTGTTTCCATTTAGAAATTAATTAAATATCCATGTCTGATTTTTTTTTCTTGAAATATATACTTTGTTGGAAATAAAAAGTTTGAGATTTGGAAAGCTACAATTTTTTTTTCTGCTTTCAGTTATGTAGAATTGACAATTTAAAAACGAGATAGTGAAGAGGAGAAATTTAGCCTGTTTTGCGCCCAGTCCGTGCAATTAGTCTGTACCCACGGGCTATTCACACCGTTGCGTTGGTGCGATAAGCCATTTCGAAAATTATGCGAGTACTTTTATTAATTACGAGCTATACCTACATGACGATGCCCGTACAAAGAATTTAAAGAAAGTTACTTGAATAAATGAAAATCTACTCCAACCCATCTCTCTGATGCAAAATAATTATTTTCTTATACTAAAATGCATACACCTTTTAAGAGAACCTAAAAAATAATAATAATATATATCTGCAATTTAAAATATTTCACTAAATGAAAAGCAATTAAATTACATAAATAGTTGCTTTAAAATGTAAAATAATGAAAAAATTCCGTAGTTTTTTCTCCAAACTTGCCAAATAACAACGCTACCGTAACCCTGTCGATTAGCGAGCGAACCAAACTCGCATGGATTAATGATACCTTTAGTACGAAAACGTTTAAACGATAATCCCGCTCTTCCACCTTCCTCGCAGGAAAAAAGAAGGTAATTAAAAACACGTTGTATCTATAATAAAAGGAAAATCTTGCTCCTTCATCCTCCTTAGGAAAAAAGAATTTAGCTCAAATACGCAACACAATTTATGTAAATGAACATTCCGCATCCTCTAGAAGAAAAAGTTTTAAATTAAAATCCGCATTGCAAGTACAGAAAGACGAAAAGAAATTCAATTAAAATACGCACAATCAGATTAACACAAAATAAATGCAGTAAAACGTGAGTAAAAACGTTTGAAAAAAGGGAAGAATTAAAATAAATACTATGACAGTAAGAACAACCTTTCCTTAATGTAAAAAGAAAAAAATAAGAAAAATATGCTAAGTTTTCCAGATTGCATTCCCTTCCGAATTATTGATTCATAAAAATAGGAACTGTTTTACAAAGGGAGAAAAACAATACTAAATGTAAATTAAAAAATAAACATAATGACATTTATGTAGTATAAAATATTAATAAGGATATGTAGGGGAATTTCGACAAAACGCGGCATTAAAGTAATGTCTTTAAATAATATTAACAAGAAAGCTATTTTTTCTTTATGTTTGTCTTAATGAACACTTAGTATTGAGGCTTTGCAAAATACTTTAAAATCTTTTGAAACAATATTTCTTGGTACAATATGATCTAGAATCTTTAAAATTAGGTCTATGGAGCAGAAAAAGACTGTCGATCGTCCTTAATTCAATAGAGGCAGTGAGAAGCAATCGGATGTATGTAACAAAATTAAAAATTTGAAGATAACGCGTACAAATGGTAGGTGAGCCCCTCCTTTGTCTTGGGGCAAGAGATAGTAATAGTAGCCCTGGTAGGGAAATGCTGTATAGCATGATTTAGAAAAAAAAAATAAATGAAAGCCTACCTAGGACGTTATCTTTATAGTCGTTTTGCTCAAAACTTGAAAATGTCCATTTACATCCCTTGCTTCTCACTGCCTCAATTTACCTTTGTATTCGCACACTTAACACAACGCATTTATTTAAGATGTAATTCGCTCATATGAACGGCGCAAATCCAATCTTCTTTATGTAATCACGTTGTTACATCATTTACTGTCACTGAATAATATCTATTATGGCTTTAATATAGAAACAGAATGACACGAGATCATATTTTTATGTGTTATAAGTTCATTTTTAACACAGAGATATCCCTTATATTTGAACTCGTTTGTGAAACAAGTGAACTTCAAGAAAAAAAAACTGTACACAAAAGTACTTATTTTAAAATGCTACATTTTTAACAGTGAAGCACAATCTGGTCTTGGTTTCTCTCTTCGTACTTTGGCCGATCGTCCATAGCCACTTCGCGAATTGGTTGGCCAAAGCCCGAAATGAAGAAAATTTCGGGCTTTGGCCGGTACGTTTTTGATAATGTTGGCCAGTTCGCAAATTGGATAGCCAATTCGCGAACTGGCCAACATTTCGGGCTTTGGCCGTAACATATAGATAAGGTATATTTTTTTTTAGAAATGAACAGGTTTTTCAAACGGTCGACAGGAAACAGAACAGGATGTACAGTATTTTCATTATCTTAAGAAAAAGTTTAATAATTCTTACTCAGTAGACAAAAATAGAAAAACAGGCAACATAGAATTCAAAGAAATGTCTTGATTACTAAGCTGAAATTCAGTAAAAAGGGATTTAAACTACTTGAGGTTCTACAGTAGTTTTGCATAACAAAATGAAATGCAATAAAGTAAAACGCAAAAAAAAAAAAAAAAAAAAAAAAATGTAGTAATTAAAAACGAACAATAGATTTTATCACTCAAGAAGTAACTTTGCCTTAACTGCTGGTAATGATGAAAACTAAAAAATCTGAATCATCACCGTTCTTGGGTTTTGTCGTCTTTTATACATTTTTTCAGAAAACACTGAATTTTAACTAGTTTTCCAGCTTTTTTTACCCAAAGACAATTTTTGCGCTTTGTCTATATACTTACGCTACAATATGCTACAAGTACCCCACATTTTCCCTAAAAAAAAGACCAAAAAAATCCACATTTATTTTAAAAAATCCAATTTTAGTTGGGTTTTATTTAAAAAAACCCAAAAAACCCTGGGTCCATGGGCTTTTTTTAAAAACCCCGGTTTTTTGCCAACCCTGCTTTTTAGGAACAAAAGAAGAAGCTCTTACTTTTCTACAGTTTTTAATGTTTATCATATCAATGCCAGTCTCTGAAGCAAGCAGTCTGTGAAACTTGGGGCTCTGTGATTGATGTTGTTGGAAAACAGAGATTAAGAGCAAAGAAAGGACTGATGAAGAGGGCACAAATGACTTGAAGGTTTTTGTGTGCAACTGCATAGTCCCCCGTCTGGATTTGAAGGTACCAGAAATATTTTTAAAGCAGTTTTGCGGTCAATGTATGGCATCACTTATCCTTCACATTTAAGAAACCCCACAAAAAGTGAGCTAATGAAGCGATTTGTTGCGTTTGCAGCTTGCCATGTTTCAAATAAAATTATTTAAAAAAGACTCGTTTCAATCATTCATTGAAACTGCGAGCTAATTTTGCAGACAAATTTGAAGTTCTAAAAGCTTGTCGCAGACAGCTACAAAACTTTCTGCCACTGGTCCACTTTTCCCCTAGCTGGTACATCTGTATGAGCCTTGCAATTTCAGCAAGACATTCATAAACCTTACCAGAGGAGAACAACTTCATAAGATTATCAAAAATAAAAATATGAACAAATAAAAAGCATTAAACAATGGTATTATATCTTTTTTGCAATTGAGGCAGTGAGAAGCAAAGGGATGTAAGTGGACATTTTCAAGTTTTGAGTAAAACACGTTTGAAGATAACATCCTAGGTAGGCTTTCATTGAAATTTTTTTATAAATCATGCTGTATAGCAGCAACTATTAGTGCTACTAGTACCATCGCTTGCCCCAAGACAGAGGAGGGGTTCACCAACCATGTGTAGTGTTCAGGCTTGGAGTTGATTACGAGAAAATGTAATCGATTACGATTATGATTACCAGCTCGAAAAATAGGAGATTACAATTATGATTACGATTATAATCCTCTGCCAAAACGTAATTACGATTACAGCAACGATTAGATTATGTCAAAAATGTAATCGATTACAATTACGATGTGCCGATTACGATTTTGATTACGATTACGGACTCGTGAGAGGAAAATACATGCACACATATACTATATTATTCTCTTTATTATTTTGCGGCAACAATATCATAGATAAAAAATTATGATTTTTGATTGTGCTTTTAAATGCTACATAACTATTTTGACCATATATCCTGCACAGGTAATTAGGTGTCCCATATCCAAATGACTTGCCACATTATAATGCATTTTGTACATGATTTAAATTTTCATTATTATTTTTCATACAACCAATACAGTTTCTAAAATTTATGTACTATATTTCTACATTCTGTTCTCTACAATTTGCTATAATATTATTTAATTCAACCTATTTTTTGAAGAAAAAAAACCCTTTGTATTTAATTTTGCAAAACATGCATAGTAAACATGCATATATTCAAATAGTATAAATAAATGATAAGAAAATAAATGTTCAAAATAAATACTGCAATCAAGACAACTTTTTATTGCATTTTAATAATACCAATGCTTTAAATGTATCATGTTTCATTCTCATTCTCTGTGAGGTATAAAACTTTCAGGCAGTACTGAATAACCGCTCAACAGGTGCAGATGATGCACAAATTGACAAGTATTTGGGAGCAATTTTGCTCAGTAATGGGTATACATGGGGAATATTGGTTCCCCAGTATTCTAGGGGATCAATATTATGCCAATTTGGTGCGCTAGTTTCATACGCATTTATTTCGCTTTCGATTTTCTCCTGTATTAAGGAATTATTATTTTTGTAAGTGCTGGCTGGTTTTTCTAAAAATGCGAACAATTTCCTTTTTTTTTTTTTTTGCAGGCTGTTTTGGTGACACATCTTTTGTGTCCTTATCTTCTGATTCAGTGCAAATGTTATGACAGTCTTTGTTAGACATTATTTATTCCTTGATAATTTCTTTTATTTTATTTTTTGTGCTTGAATCGTACCAGTTGCATTTGACAGACAGCTGTTTTACTGTTGTATTAGAGTATTGCAAATTTTTGGTCGGGAGGTCCTCAAGATGGTGCTTGAACACTCTTAAAGCAATATAATTGGAAAGCACTTTAAAAAGTAAAAATGAGTATAGTAAGTTTTGCTATGATTTCCAGGCATTATTTTTTCCCCCACATGCATAAGCATTTTATAATGATATTTTTATATCTCAGTTTCAAAAACAAATGTTTTTACAAAGGTTAAAAAAAATGTTTTTAAAATCTTTAAATGCAAACTTTTTTCTCTTATATACCTATTAAAAGTATCAGCATTGAAATATAAAGCATAAATTTAAGATTAAATTAGATGTGAAAACATTTTGAAAAATCACTTACCAGAGTGATAACACAAAAATCAAAGAACCGCTAAGATAGTGCGTGTGAATGAGCACTGAAGTGCAAATCCAAATTCGCTCTTCTTTTGACAAAATTCCTCCTCTTCCGCCAATGAAAGTAAAAAATAAAAAAAAACACCAAAGGCATAAAACTGTTTTTTTAGAACTTTGTCGAAACGAAAACATGTGTGCACTGTTGATATAGCTCTGACTGTTGATATTGTTCTCTTTCGGAGGCGGTAGCTCCGCTTGTTTGTCTGTCATTCACAGATGAAAAGGAAAATTGATGACCAATCCAACTTGGGGACGCGTTCCTGTCAATGACACCTACAGGGTACAAAACCGACTAAGATGCGGCATGTTTATGACCCTTCGCCAACGAGCCATTTTAACAGCAGAGCCTAAAGGCTCTGCTGTCTAGTCCTTTGTACGTTTCTATTGAAGTCTTATTATCTTTTCGACAGTCCAGATCCCATCGTCTGCATAGCATTGTAGAAACGCAAGTTGAAAGTTTTCACTTTCAGCAAGTCGGGATTACACGATTATGGAACAAAATTACGATTATCTAAACTTAGATTACAATTACGATTATGCAAGAAACACTTGATTAAAATTACGATTACAAGATTACGAGTGTCCCATTGACAGATTATGATTATGATTACAATTACACAAAAATGTAATCGATTACGCAGATTACGATTACGTAATCGGCGATTACTCCAAGCCTGGTAGTGTTATCTCCAAATTTTTAATTTTGCCATTTACATCCCTTTGCTTCTCACTGCCTCAGTTATGAAAACAATTATTCTAAAATTAGTTATCTGCTTGCAAAATATGCATGAACTCTGCCTTAGCCCTTGCTTAGGGTAACTTACAGCAAAATACTAATTTGGCTGGTTTCCATTTGTACAGACGAAATTACAATCTGCGAACGAATATCAAAATAAAGATTTTACCTGCAAACTTCATAATACGAAGACTTTGGGACGCTCAATGTTAAGGCGGTATCAGCTTTTCTTGGGACGCTCAATGTTAAGGCGGTATCAGCTTTTCTTTGGGGTCAAGAAAGCATTTGCAAAGAAAAAACACAAAAAATTATAAGTTTCATGACTTGAATTCAGTGTTTGAATCCCGCCAGGGAAATTCGAAATATTTACACTGTACTATATTACATTCCTTTGCGCAAAGCGTGAAAAGAGTAAGAGATACAGATCCTCGGTCTCTCCTTTTTGATAAAACTTCACGAAAAGAGATGTAGCTATCATAAATTTAAAAAAGAAATGCAAATCAATACAAAATTTCACAAAATTGAATGAAGTGCTTCAAACTTAAAAACAAAATGAAATTAAAACTAGTCACTGCCAAAGTATTTGTAACTCGAAATTGCAGAGAAGAAACTTTCCTTGTCATTTTTTCGTGATTCATTTTCCGAGACAACTGAATGTAGTATAATATAATAAAGCGGGATGTGTAATCATAAACAACAAAGCAGTCGAAAAATTAAGAACTAAGAAGTTTTTAGGTATTTAAAGTTCAAATCTTTGAACTGATGTGTTTTTAAAAAATAATTATGCTATGAATTCATTTTTCTTTCGAAAATGAAAACGTTAAATTGGGGAAAAAAACATTTGTTCCACAAATGTCCGTGTCAGCGAACTACTTTTTGGATAAATCTGTTACCAGTGGCGTAATCCTGTTGGAAATAAAGTGGAGTGACGCTTACAGATATATGAGCATAAGTCAATAAAATTGAAAAAGGGTTGGGGGGTACTTTTGTTTTTTTCGAAGTTTGATTGTTCTCTATTCCAGAGTTATGTTCACGCTACCTCAGCCCCCCTATGCAGACTTGAAAGGATAAACAGAAAATAACTTGCTCTTATGACGTCCCAAGATGTTGTAAGTTACTTATCAAGTCCGTCAATTAAAATGTTCTGGCGGGAAGGCAAAGGGTAGGTATATCCGAAATGTAAATTAGACCCAAAAAATAGAAAAAAACATGCCAATACATTAATTTCCCAAAGGGGGTGGGGGAGTTGACACCTGATCTCTTTTCAAAAAAAGCCTTACTACCATGTTAAGCTCGCCATGAAGGAAATCACTGAATAAAAAGTTATAAAAAGAATGGTATAACAAAGCAGTTGCAATGAATTTAAATATGCGCATATTTTGCTACATTAAAATTTTTACTAATAGCTGCTCAGGGCTCACTCTAATCACAGTAAAGCACCATTTATATGCTTCTTTCAATTGAATTTTTATCATTTATGTGTTTGTCGTGAACAGCTACTCCCACGCTCGTCCAAGGTCACCTCTCGCTCCTCTCTTGACCCCTGACCCCTGGCCGGATGTGAGGGTTCTTTCAAGTGGGGTTGGTGGGAATTGGGTGACTGGAGGAAAGGGAGAGATGCGGAGAATGGGACAAGAGAAGGAAGGATGCAATAGAGCTACAGAGATGTCTTGTCTCCCGTTGACATTTTCGAACAATCATAATATACCAAATGTACATATTTATGTTGAATTGTGATGCATCCCCTTTTGCTACTTAAATAAAAACTTGGGACTAAAGTGCTGATTTATACTTACATATCAGAGCGGCAAGCCATTCCAAAAAAATATGGAAACTTACCCAACGCGGTACTCCAAATAAAACAATTATACGAAGGAGCGATTTGCAATAATGTTTTTTAAATTGGTCCCTGCAAAGTCCGATATATATTAAAGTATACCTAAAATATGTTTTCCTTTATACGCTTTTTCATACAGTCCCTTCAAAAACGTATAAACAGTGCTTCACTATACTTTCCATTTTGCTTTTTTTTTAAAAGTATTTTAGTTTATACTGAATTAGGGTCAAGCAAAATTCCATTTTTTTTTCTCTTTTTTTAGTTATTTTTGAACAAAAACTGGAAACACTTATAAAAAAATAACATATTTTAGTACTGCAAAATGTTTGTATTGCTTTTTTACATCTTGTAATTTTCTTTGCACTGATCTTAGAACTACTTTTTTATGTTTTCAGATTTCTTCCACTACTGAGCTGAAGTCAGTGTTCCCTTGAAGTATGAAGAAATAATAGAAATCTTAATAATAAAGAAGATTTGAAGAACTTTGCTTTGGAGCAGTTAGCTTACAAAACGCATTAGTACAAGGAATATGGACGAAAAAATGTAATTATTTTATTCTGATCTTTTAATTGTTTACTATGGTACTTCACAATGGTACTTGCAATTTGAACAATCTGTTCCTTAACGAGTTTTGTCTTGCAATTTCCGAGTTCATTTCCTTCTTTATGAGTTGTTTTTTTTTTCGGTGAAAATTTTCATTCATTTTTCTAAACTTTTCCATCATCAAATGTAACTAATCTTAAAACTAAAATAGCTTTACAAAAATATACTATATTTTCTAATCCTTTATCTTTTATCTTGTGTGAGATAAAAATATTTCCCAACAATAATGCATTTAAGAAACTATTCATACACTCCCAGATGAGATGGTTTTATAAAGTAGATTAAGAAGTTAAGTCACATGCAGGGTTGGTAAAAAACTCAAAAAAACCTGTTTTTTTTATGTTATTTATTTACTAGAGGCCAGACCCAACCTAGTTTGGATTTAAAAAACTATCTATCTTAAATAAATATTATTTAGGTACTTTTTAGTTTGAAAATTAATAGTAAGAAACATTTTTTTACTTCGTTTTTATGAGATTTGAAACAAATTGATTTACCTCATTTCTGATCAACAGTGACCAATATATAAATCCCAGTGAACAATACAATCTTTCCATGTGTAACGTTGCACTATGTATCGTATAATTGTACGTTTGATGCTGGTGATGGCATAAGAAATTACGTTAGGTATTGTAACCATTTAAATTGGAAAAGGAAATATACAGTCGGGGGGGGGGTGGGGGGCGAAAAAAGGAAATTTTTTATAAGCAACTTCTAATAGCAAAAAAAAAGTTGTGTATTGCCATCCTAAACATGGGAAAATAATTAAAAAAATTAATATTTATGTCTTCAGATTGTGCATTGACAGCAAAATTTGAAAAAAAGGTAAAAAAATGGTCAGTATTCAAACATTTTTATAAAGATCAAGAAATGTTCAAAATTTTTATTCTAAATGCTTTTAAATACTTTCTTTTAATACTCTTTTAATATATCTTGAAAAATATTAAGATTCCTTTACAGTTTTTAGTTCGCGCATAAGCCGCAAAGTAACGTGAAATCAACCAAAAATCGACGTTTTTAGCTTATTTTGTATATTGTAGTATTTATTCTTTTAAATCCCAGTTGTATATATTTTTACAGTAAATGTCCTCTATACAGCTCTTTGCTGGAACTGTAATTAAATTATGTTGCATTAACAACCCAGAATCCACCCCAATTTGGTGGTTGCGCTTGGTGTTCCACCTGCAGTTCCCAAGAAGAATGGTTATTGACAGGACTCATACATTTGTAAAGTAGCTTAAAATAATACAAATACAAATGTGACGACCAGCAACAGGCTCTGGGCCTAGCTAAACTGGTCCTAGTCAATTTACAATCCCCAGTGAGGATCAATGGCCTTCTTAAAACTATCTACTCCCTTCCTCATTACCACCTCTTCCTGTAAGCTGTTCCAAGGTTCCACTATGCTGCTAAAATAATATTTTTTCCTAAGATCCATGTTAGCCTGAGATTTAAATAGCTTAAAACAATGACCCCTTGTCCTGTTTTCAGTGCTGAACTTCAGCCCCGTAACATCTTTCATTTTAATAAATTTAAACAACTGAATCATGTCCCCTCGGTCTCTTCTTTGCTCAAGACTGTACATTTTTAGCCATCTAAGCCTGGAATCATAGTCTAAATGAGAAAGTCCATTTATTAGCCTTGTAGCCCTCCTTTGAACCCTTTCCAATACATTAATATTCTTAAGATAAGGAGACCGAAACTGAACAGCATACTCCAAATGAGGTCTTACCAAAATAATAACTATTTGGTTGTAAACAAGTTTCTAAACTTCAATTAAGGTTTGAAGTTGAACTAGTGACTCAATTTTTGCATTGAGGATCGCGAGCATAAAGGCTTTTTACATTACTCCATATCTTGTCTCATCCCCCCCCCCCAAAAAAAACACCCTACCTACCGACTCACTAACCAGTTTAATAGCCCAAGTAAATAAAATTACTAATATTATTTACCGTATAATCTTACTGAATCAGCAGCAGGTCAATCAGGAATATTTCTCGAAATCCCATGGTCCTTGCACATTTCCATTTCTAATATAAGTAATTGCAATTTCCAATGACAATTTCTTATGCCATCACCATCATCAAAACTGAAGGTCATACGTACAACATTACATATGGGAAAATTATATCGTTCACGGGGGGTTTGTCTTTCTTGATTAGGAAATGAAGTGAATCAATTTCTTTCAAAACCTCATATAAACAAAACAAAATGCATATGTATGAGTATACCATGATAACATGTGTACCATGATATTTTAAAACAAAAAAATCTGCAGAATATTTATTTAAGACAGATACATTTTTCAAAAGACGGGCCCCTAGTAATGAAAAATTTTTTATTTTTGCACATTTCAAGAATAAAGACTTTTTCATGAAAATTAATGTTAATTGATTCTTCCTCTATTCATGCCAGGCACTTCTTTTATTACATTGTGTTTACTAGAGTTCTTTAGTAGGTGAATATTTGGCATTAAATTTTATTGTAAGAGCATAGAGTTACACAAATATTTTCTTTTGTCAAAATTTTATGCATCATTTTTTCCCCCTTGCTCTGACTGGATCATTTATCGTGGATGCCAAAAAATGTGCAGGTAAAAGAGTCACTTGATGCCTACTCTACATTTTTCACTCTTGTCATTTAAATATTCTGCCAGCCTCCTTGTCTAGTGGTCAGAGAAATCTGACTACGATGGAGACGTCCCGGGTTCGAATCCCGCTCGAGCATGGATGTACTTTTTCCATCACGCCCTTGTCCTTTCTTGATGTGAATGGTTACCTACCTCATAAAGGGGTCTTTATAGCATGTGTGCAGGGTTCGAAAATATAATATTTTCGGAAATACCGAAAAAACCTCATATAAACAAAACGTTCGTTATTATTATCGGATATTTTCGGAAATACCGAAAATATCCGATATTTTGATATGTATCCAATATTTTCAATTAGCACAAACTAAAGTCTTCAAAATAGTAAATGCATCCTCAAATCACTCTTTATTTTGTTAAATTATAATTACAATATGTAGAAATTAAGAATTTCTTCATTTTTTATAGCTGAAATTTCATTTTACATTTCTATCAATTTTAATGGAGTTAATTTAGCATTAGATGTTTTACTCTTTTTTCTTCTGCTTTTCATTTTTTCTGATCGATGTTTAATAATTAATTACGCAGTTTTAATACGAATTAAAATTGTTACATTACTAATAATTTTATGAATATAAAATGCAAGTAAAAAATGAATATTATATTACTTTGTTGTACTAATGATGTATGTCATACATCATAAAAATATAGTACATAACTTTTTGGTTATTTTGAATAATAAATGAACAATATTACTATGATTACAATGCTTTTTATATTGAAAATACCATAGTTGAAAAAATAAATATCAAAATATCATGATATTTTCAAAATAAATATCGGATACATATCTTGATATATATCATGATATATATCAGCGAACCCTGCATGTGTGTACTGTGGAAGTCGGACTTCACACGAAAATTACGTTAGAGTTGGGAAAGTGAAGCAGCACATCCCAAATTGCCAATCTAGCTGCCACAAGACAACAGCAATATTTAAATATTCTGCAGAACTAAGATTTATATTCACTGCTCCATGATTTATCTCTATGAATCTTAAGTAATGAAGTAAATTAGGTAGTGAAATGAAGTTTTTGCTGAAATATGCTTTTTGGGCTAGTTTGAAATGTAAAAGAGAAATGAAAGAAAACTAAATAAATTCAAGCTGTATAGTTCGTTTTTTTCTTCAAGTAATTTTAGAAAAATTAAGTTGGTCTACCTTCTATATTTATGTACCAAATAGGAAAAATTAAATTGATTTTAAATGTTGCATTGATTTTGGGGGGGGGGGAGTAAGAAACAAAAAACTGTTTTGCAAACTTGAATGAAATTTTTGAAAAATAGTTTGTAACTTTATTAACTGGTAATTTATCTCTAAAGCTTTGATGGTTACTTTGCATTGATTGTATTTTACATTTTTCAATAATATGTAAAATTTATGAAAATATTTGGGGAAAAACCATTCAGTTTGTCCAAACAAATAATAAAAAAAAAAAAAAACACATGTTTTTTTTTTTTTCAAAAACCAGTTGGTTTAAACCAAAAAACCCTGGTCACAAGATAAGCATCATTGGAACAAAAACTTTCACATTATTGTCTTTCAAATGCATACTAAATTTTATTTTAATACAAAAAGAAAAAAAAACTCTGAGGAACAGTGTTGCGTTGACAAACATTTTCTGTTGGGTCCTGATTATCAGCCACACCCTTATTGACAAGAATAGTTTTTAGAAAAAGGCACATAGTAATTTTTGAATATTTTACACCACCATATAACTCTTGGAGGTGGAAAGATACTTTTCTCCAAGAATTCCCAATGTCTTCATTGGAAGCCTTAGAATTTCTAAATTGCTATATACCACTCTTCCTGTCCGCACCAATCCTGAATCATTTACGTCAGGGCTGTCCAACTGCAAAGAGCCCATGGGCCAGAATTCCAGTCACTGATCACCTGGCGGGCAAAAAGTTGAACAATACCCTCTTATTTCTTATACAATAACAATTAATAGTTTATTAATTATAAAACAAAGAAACAGAAGGATTATAAAACAATTTTTTTACATTTTAATGGGAAAACTGAGGTTGATTCTGATAACTTACGATGTTTAAACGAAAAGCCGAAGGGCTAAATTTCGTAAGTCAGTCAACAATGTTACATGCTTATACAAGCAGAGATAATATCACACAGTGGAAGGTGCAGAATCAAATATTAATGTGAAGAAATGAACATTGGAAACTTGTTAAAATCTTACCAAAAATTTATTGGTCCATAGTAACTAAAATAAATATAACTAACAAAAAATAAGTTCTTAAGAATAAAACCCGGCCATAAGTGGAGGCGGAGTTCGCAACTCCCCAACACCTATCGGACCTAACTCACGAGAGGCTGACGAACACAAAAGAAGAGAGAGAGAACGATTGAAATCGTTCACTATTTATACTTGCCTCATTTGCATATGATTGGGCATCAAAGGATGCCAACCTAAAACTGAAACTTTACACGTGCCGAAAGAGTTGAGAAGTTAATCTAATTTGAATAAAGTTAATTTTATATTACATTACATTAGGAATGAGAACGCGGATAAATATCGTTTACCGATGTCTATCAGATTCGCCTTCTTTACAAGGGCAGGAATGTCAATATCGATTTTTGTCGTTGCCAGCCGAAGAAGGTCTAACAATCAACTTTCGGAGAGAAAGCTCCTGTGACGATTTTTGATAAAGTTCATCTCCGAAAAAGCACTTTCGTATAAATATATGCTCCCAAATATGGGAGTTATTTTCAATCCTAAGTCACGCAGATTTGAAAACCACTCAATGTGAAGCAACTTAAAGAACTCGGGCCCCCTCTCGGTTCTCTTCCCTCCCTGTCCCCCCCCCCCCAACGCGAGGCAATACTATTTCTAGGAATTCGTTTAAACACCAGCGTGCAGGGTAGGACTGCTTGAGCTTGACCTGTAGATGTCCTGTACCTTTTTCTCCCAATACAATGAAAGGAGTAAAAGAGCGATCAACAGGAAATTTTGGGGCTTGACCAAGAATGGTAGTCTTGGATGCTTCCGGATACCATAAAATGTCAAAAAAAGAAATCTTTACTAGTAATTTTGCTGAAAGTCTGTGTCTCTGGATGTCGAGATCTCTGTATGTCTGTTACGCGCATAGCGCCTAGACCGTTCGGGCAATTTTCATGAAATTTGTCACAGAATTAGGTTGTAGCATAGGGGGGAGCACCTCGAAGCGATTTTGTTCTTTTTCTATTCCAATTTTAAGAACATTTTAACGATCAAATTATCATAACATGACCGAGTAAATTACCAAGTTATCATAACATGGAACCGTAACATATGCGAACAGATTAACTTACCAAATTGGCGAGAAATTCATCATCCATAATTTGTAAATATACAGGCGAACCAAATGACTTTTTAATTTTCTACTACGGGCAAAGCAGTGCGGGTACCGCTAGTATGCTGTATAAGCAGTTAGCGGGTCGCACAATATGTGTTGGCGGGCCGTCAGTTTGACAGCCTTAATTTATGTGAAAGCGACAACCATAATCACTAGACCGCTTTGGCCAGGTGGCAGGGGAGGGTCAAAGAATCAGCTGACCCCCCTGTGACAAGAATTTTACTATGATCCTTATTAAACTTCTGTTTTTTAAAACCGGAAAATAGTACATAGAATCAATGTTAACCTTATTTTGCTCGGTTATGCAAAGTTTTTCTTCTCAGTGTGTCATAATTCAAAAGATTGACTTGGTTAGTTTGCTGGGCTGAGTTGCTATTTTGAGGTTTTTGTTCATTTTCAACAGAACAATTATTTTTAATGAGTTGAACATTTTTTCAGAGTTCTCTTCCATGGGCGGATTTATGGGGGGTCAGAGGGGGGCAACGCCCCCCCCCAGTTTTGGGCGGACTTTATGTAGCAACAACACATCTTCCAAAAATTTAAAAAAAAAAATCATTATTTTTTTGTTTTTGAGTAGTTCAGATGAGCATGGGTGGATTTATAGGGGGGGGGGACGAAGGGGACAATGCCCCCCAATTTTGCGAGGAGTTTATATAGTAACAACTTATCTTCCAAACTCTTATAACAAAAAAAGTCATGATTTTTTCTTTTTTGAATAGGAAATTAAAGTTTATTTTTTCTTTTAAACTTAAAATAGCCGTTTCTTACAAAGTTTGAACAATACTGTACAACTGTATAATCTACTACTCAATTTCAGAGACTGGAAAGTGCAAATTATTGATAGGTTCTAAAGCCCTGAAAAGAATTGGTGCAGTATAGCCTGCAAGGGCTCTTGAGCCAAAACTCCAATCTAACCAACCAAACCTTGAAAATTATTAGACAAGTCTTTGAAACTCCTAAGCAAAGAGTGCTTCAATTTTATTTCTTATCAAGTGTATAAATTAAGAGTTGTTCAAATGGGTAGTATGTTACTCTCTTGATACCTATTCTCTTAATCTGTGCACCATTTCTTTAAAGTATTAACTTGCATCACAAAGCACTTTTAAAGCGTAATACTTAAAAAAAAATATTATTTGCCTATTATTTCCAATTAACCCTTATAAGACTTCAAAATGCAGAATTTTATATCCATTTTAGATAATTTCCTCCGGGGGAGTAACCCCTGGGCCCCCCTAAAACTGGAGATATTCTATATCCCACTTAAAAGGGAGCACTGCGTCACTCTCTTAATACCAGCCCCCTCTCTTTTAAGGTCAATTTAAAAAGGACAGCATGGTTACACACAGTAATGAAAACGACACATAAAAAAGTAAAGAATGGCCTTACGCATCACAGAAAACAGGCAAAAACATCGGAGGGGGAGGGCAATTAAAAATCTTGTTAAAAAAAAAAAAAAAATCCTGCCCCCCCCCCCCCAGGAACTCAGTCCTAAATCCGCCTATGTTCTCTTCCACCTCAAAGCACATGTCGTTTGTGCTTTTTTCATCTATTTTATAGCTGTAATCTTATATAATCGAAGCTTGCGGTAACGTGACCCGTGGCGGTAGAAACTAGAAGGGCTAGTTCACTCGCCACATTTTACTGAGGCAGCTCTTTTCCCCTCGATGACGTCACTGCGCTGACCACGACAGAGATTTCCGTGCGAAGGGAAAGAATGTTTTAATTTTTTATGATAATTTTTGAAAGGAAAGCGCTTTTGAATGTAATTTTTTTTACTAAAAAAATGATTTATTCAATTTTGCATAGTTATGGAAAAGCAAAGGCACTATTATTATTTTTTTAAATGCATAGCATACTTTTAATATATTTACGCTAAAAGAAATTTAGAGACAAAATATTATTTTCATACTATCATTACTATCCTGTTTAGTTTCGTATTCAATATAATTAGAGGAATATAATAGATCTTTTTAAAACATTGGAAATTAGGTTGAACATACTGATCTTATTTCTTAAATTTTAATCTGAAAGAAACTCCCCTCTAAATTCGTTTTCTTCAAATCTGACTTTAATTTGATGATTTCATTTTTTTTTGCACGCAAATTTTCTTCAAAAATTTTTTTCCAACACTCTTGCATTCTTTCTCTTCTTTGAAGGAATATTTTTTTAATTTAGTTTTTTCTAAGTTGCTATTTCGTAAATTTTTCTGTAAAAAATCACATTTTTGTTTCAATGACTGCACATTTGCCTCCAATAACGGACAATTATTGCAGACTTTCATTTTGTTTTGAGTGATTTTGATTTGCGCTATCTTTCTTCGGACTCAGACTTTTTAAAGTATCTAAAGCACTAGCAATTACAGTTAACCCTAGTTTATCGCGGTTAATTCGTTCCAGACTTCACTGCGATAACTGAATTTAAGCGAAGTAGGATTCTGTATTTAAAAACCGAATATTTTCTTAATTAGAGGGCATAAAACTTACTGACGACAATTTTAATAGGTTTTTAACATAGTTAGAGCCCCCTAGACATGAAACAGCACCCTTATCCAACATTACATTTGTATTACTTAACTAGCATTCCCGTACCCGGCATTGCTCGGGTAATGTAATTAGCAGGGGTTAACAGTGCTTGGTGCGCCTGGTTTCGAAAATCCCTTATAATAATTACTTATTACCTATAACTTTTTCTAATTTGGGGAGGATCCCGGGGCCCCTGGATATATGCCTTTGTCCTTAGCCGATCTTTAACTGTTGTTAAAACTATTTCACAAGCCATCTGTTATCATAGAGTTCGATAACTGTTGTTAAAGCTTTGTCCCTTACATATATGCCTTTGTCCTTAGCCGATCTTTAACTGTTGTTAACGTTCCTTTTAAAGTATTGATTATCTTTGCAAACACAGGCCATCCACATTTTATTGATATACCTATGTTTAAGCAAGAACTTCTTTGTATACAACATTTTTAGTTTTTTTTTCTGGTGCTAAAACTATTAAGCTGCTTGATGAACTGACTTTGGAGCAAGTTACATAACGGGTGAAAAAAAGACTTCTCTTAAATCGGTCCCTGCTACTTTTAATGTCTGTCCTTGTGACTTATTAATGGTTATTGCAAAGCAAACTTTAACAGGAAACTGCACTCTTCTAAATTCAAAAGGATAGTCCGCCTGTGATGATGTTCTTAAAAACGTCGTTTCTAGTTTTGAAAAAATGAAAGCAATAGACAGAAACGTTATGATTTGACTTGAGAAAAGCCTCGAAGAACCACGTGAGAAACAAAAACAATATCAAATTTATAGTTCGCTATCGACCAAAAGTTGAGATGAAGTACTGAATAATGATTTGAATGGAGGAAAGCCTTCGAAAATAAGGGATTTGAATTCAATGACAGGTTTTAATTTCGCAGAAATTAAGAGGTTTTAATCAAAGAGTTCTATAATAGGGTAGAGGAGCGACTCGTATACTGCTTCCATTGGCCGCCATGACCAAGCACGGAGACCGGTTTGAGAGAGATTAGAGTGGCAAAAACGGTAGTTCCGTTATGAAACGTAATGAAATTCAAGCGGCGAGATATATGTTTTTTACTGCTTCAAATAACTGATATTTTTTTTCAAATCAAATGCAACTTCAAATGGAAATAACGATGGAATCTTTTGGGTTTTTTCGTCGAATAATTTGAGGTTAAACTGTATAAAAAGTTTTAATGAATGATGTGTTAAAACATAATGCACTGACAGAATACAATGATTTTCAACAGATAAATCGGGAAATTTTTAATCAGGACTCAAGAACAACAAAAAAGCTGCATATTTTATTAAACGGATTATATAATAGTGTTTAAATTTTTGGATCTTACTTCATAATAGGGTTGATAAAAATCAGAATTTTTTTAAAAATATATATATATACATATATAAACTCGGATTTTTTTTATTTAAATCGGATTTTTTTTATTTAAATAAAATTTTTGAAATTTAAATTTATTTAAATATGGTATTTGATATTAACAAGTTAAAATGCCCAAGTTAGATGTTAAATTAGATTATTCTTTTCCCATATATGGTTAAAAATTCATAAAATCTAAATTTGAGTAATTCAGAAATCAGTAAAAAATAATTACACATCAGAGCTTGATAAAATCTTGCTACAATATAAAGTCCCATATCCATATGGGTGTATTTCCCAGACATTTTTTAACAATCTAAATAAATAACACCTTTACTTTTTCTAAGAAAAAAAAAGGAAATAATATGGAATTACATAAACTGAGAAAGAATAAAAATAGCATAGAACATTGAATTATTTTCCTTTTTTGAAAAAAAAAAAAAAAAAAAAAAACAGCTGAAATAAAATGCATGAAGAAAAAAGGAAACCATATGCTTCTTGTATTTTAAATATTTTAATAAAACTCATCAAGGACTGAAAAGAAGACTTTTTTTAGAATTCTTATCTTATAAAACGTATGCATATTTTTTTTCACTGTTTTGACTTACTGTAAGTTGAGGAAAATTGTATGTTTATTTTTTAGTGAATAAGTAAATAGCTTAACTAGGGTGGTTCAAAAATACATGTAAAAAAAATTTCTCCTAGATAACAGGACACTCCTCAATATTTTTAGACTTGTGGATAGTAATATACCGAAAGAATTTTGACTTCTTATTTCAACTGAAAGAGGGTGCTCAACTCTCTCTCCCAAACATCGTAAGTATGGGGAGGGGCGTTAAAAATTACATTGAACAGAAAAAACAATGCTATGTATTATAATATACAAAAGTAATATGCATATACATTGCAAAAAAAATTATTTACAAAAACACAGCTGGGGAAATTAAATGTTTCCAAATTTGTGACATTTTCCATGCAACGACTAATGTTAAATTGACCACCCTCTTAAAACTTGAATAAGAAACTAAAACTTTTGCAGCATAATACTATTAGTAAGTCCAAAGAAAAGGGGTGTATCCCAGACTCTAGCTAAAAAAAGGTTTTTTTTTTTTTTTTTTTTTTTTTTTGAACCACTCTAAGCTTAACTCTTAATAGGTACATATCCAATTTAATTTATTATTTTTAATTTCATTGAAAGGTAATCTCGTTTCATACATATATATACTTCGCAAATTCTTTCCTTTTTTAATGTTAATTGCTACTATGATTTTTTTTAAATTTTTCTTCGGTTTAAATTAAATTTATTTAATAACAATTATGATTTTTTTTTTGTTTCTTTTAGTAAGATTACTTATATTTAATACTTGTTTGTTCATTATTTTTCTTTAAAAAAATACTCTGAACTTCATGTCCATCAAACTCAGCCTTTTGAACTTTTTAAAAATTTTATCTTTAAAAATCATGATTTTTGTGAATCAATGATTTTTTTTTAAATCAACTGATTTAAATCACTCAACTCTGCTTCATAAAAAAAAAAAAAAAAAAAAAACAACTATTATGCATCATTTTTTATTTACAATGTCACATTTATTTTTAACAAAACAACGGTCTGTAAGATGATCCTCTAATTTTAATAACATGAAACAAATTTATTTGCACTATTTATTACTTCTGTATGTTGTATCCAATAAGAATACTGTGTCGCCTTTGCGTAAACTTCGGACAGATTTACTAAATCACAATTCCAATAAAAAGTTAATTGCACATATTTCACAAGCCATCTGTTATCATAGAGTTCGATAATAGTTTGAAATATATTTTTATCAAATGCAAAATTATTCATTTTTGTAAACACTAACACAAGCATGAATAAAGTTTTTTTTTTAATTACTCATCGAAAAATTTTAAAACTTTGATTGAGTGCAGTTGCTCTGTTTGTGCAACCATATGATGAACAAGATTTCACCATTTTGAAAACATTGACAAAGGCGAAAAGCAGATTTAAAATCTTCGTCGACTCGAACTCAATACAATGTTTTGTATTCTGCCACTCTAATTTTCCCCCTTACTGGAACATGGAACTGTTGCCAGATTCAGTCTCTACCCTATTATAGAACTCTTTGGTTTTAATTAATTTCTCTCGAACTAATTGAGATTTCGAAAAATCCTTTCTTAGTGGTTACTTTCGTAATCATGCGGACATGCGTGCCAAATTTCAAGTCTGAAGCTTCAGCGGTTTCAGCTGTGCGTTGATATATATATATATATGTATATACAGGGTGAGTTCGATCGAATCTGCCATACGAAAGGGGGTGATAGATGAGCCCAAGTGGAGCATAGAACCACCCATTATCGTGTCCAATCCTTAACCGTAACCGAGTTTTGGTAAATTTAAAGAAAATGAGTAAAAAAACAAAATGCGGAGAAAACGGCCGATTTCTGAAATTCTTGTAGGACATACAAGGAAAATAAGTACATTATTTGAAAAGAGCAGACTAAATCCTACAAAATGATACCTTTCGCATTAAGATAGTCGCATTTTACCGAGAGCTACAAGCTTTGAAATATTGGACACACTCAGAATTAAAATGGTGCCAACATTTTTAATCGACATTTTCAAAAACAACCGTAAGAGCTACAATCGGGCAAATCTACCAAAAACTGGCCCATTCCATTAGCTTTCAGATGATACAACAACAAATCATATTGGGCTTCATGTTCAGCTGAAATTCAGGCTTTTGTTTGAAACAGTGTAAAAATCTGCATTCGTTAAAAAAAGGAAAACCAGCGAAGAGTCGCACTTTTCTGTATTGAATTTTCTGTTTCACGATAGCATGTTGCTTTCTTTGTTTAAGAAAATGATATTTTTATATAAAAATAATAGTTTTAACAGTTTAATAAAAAGAAAAAACACACGAGATAACGATTCGTAGAAATAAAAGAAGCATTACTTTCCCGTGCTTTTCACAAAGGGAAAAATCAAGAACAAAAAATGTTACACCAACTTCAATTAGTACATTTAATAAACCTTCAAAATTTGCAATAGCTGCTGAATTGGTCACCGCCCACACCTGATACACGCTCTTGCCCTTTTGCGAACGCAAACAACCGTTGCTCTTAAAGAAATTTCATTCCTTAGTTTCCCTACTGCTTCAGCAAGCCGGTCGCTCAATCCTTGCAAACTTGCTACTTCTGTTTTGCAAACTTCTTGTTTTAAGAATCCCCAAACAAAGAAGTCCACTGGCGTCAGGTCTGGGGATCTAGGGGGGCAAGGGATGGGGCCCATACAACCAATCCATTGGGGATACTGTTCAGTTAGAAATTCCCGAACGGCATTTGAAGAATGTGCAAGGGCTCCATCGTGTTGGAAAATGATTTCCGCTCTCTCATGAACAGGAATAGTATCAAAAAAGTCAGGCAAATGATGTTCAATGAACTCTAAATATGAGCTTCCTGCATTATAAGACCTTAAAACGTATACAGACCCATCAAAAGACTTCCGATTACGATTTATGATTGTGAAAAATATCGTCTGAAAATAAAAAGCATTTGTTTAACAAAACAATTAATGATAAAAACTAAACAGAATTATTCATTTGTCATAATATTTTATGTATCGTTTGCTTCTTTCTGATATTTTGTAAATGTGTTTTGAAAATTGCTAGAATTATGATTCTTTTTACAGTAAGTCAGTAGAGAGTGTGTTTTTAGTTTTTGAAAGTTTTCGTTAAAGTTTCTAAAGATAAGTTGCTATATTCTTTTCTCGATTTTTGGGTATGTCTCGATTTTTTAACGAAGAGTATGCTGATATGCATTTCGTGTACGGATTTTGTGATGGTAATGCTCGCAGAGCCGAGAAAGAATACCGGCTCCGTTACCCAAATCGTTTCTGCATCTAATAGATGTGTTTGCCTCTATACATCGAAAGCTTAGAGAGACAGGTTCATTTGGTACGTTGTTCGAGAGGGGCCAGGATCACCGTTCTGCCAATGTTGAGGAGTATGTGCTGGACCGAGTAGTGGAAAACCAAAGTGTGAGTTCACGCTCGATTGCTATAGAAGGTGGACTATCACAACGTAAAGTGATGAAAACATTGCACCAAAACAAGTATCACCCGTATCATTTTACTCTAGTACAAGAACTGCGCAATTCAGATTTAGAAAAGCGGGTAACATTTTTGCAGATTGCTACTAGCCCGAGACACTGAAGATCACCATTTTCTAAGAAAGATATTGTGGACAGATGAGTCGTTGTTCACTAGAGGGGGCATCATATATTTACATAACTGGCATCATTATACAGAACATAATCCTTTCTTAACCCAAAACTCATCATTCCAAACTCGATTCAGCATAAATGTTTGGATTGGCGTAATAGGAGATCATTTATTTGGTCCGTATGTGTTTCGAGGTAACCTAAAAGGAAACACATATTTAGAGTTCATTGAACATCATTTGCCTGACCTTCTTGATGCTATTCCTGTTCAGGAGAGGGCAGAAATCATTTTCCAACACGATGGAGCCCCTGCACATTCTTCAAATGCCGTTCGGGAATTTCTAACTGAACAGTATCCCCAATGGATTGGTCGTATGGGCCCCATCACTTGGCCCCCTAGATCCCCAGCCCTGACGCCAGTGGACTTCCTTGTTTAGGGATTCTTAAAACAAGAAGTTTACAAAACAGAAGTAGCAAGTTTGAAAGAATTGAGCGACCGGCTTGTTAAAGCAGTAGGGAAACTAAGGAATGAAATTTCTCTAAGAGCAACGGTTGTTTCTGTTCGCAAAAGGGCAAGAGCGTGTATCAGATGTGGCGGCGACCAATTTCAGCAGCTATTGTAAATTTTGCAGGTTTATTAAATGTACTAATTGATGTTGGTGTAACATTTTTTTTGTTATTGATTTTCCCTTTGTGAAAAGCACGGGAAAATAATGCTTCTTTTATTTCCACGAATCGTTATCTCATGTGTTTTTTCTCTAAATTAAATGTTAAAACTATTATTTTTACATAAAAATATCATTTTCTTAAACAAAGAAAGCAACATGCTATCGTGAAACAGAAAATTCAAAACAGAAAAGTGCGACTCTTTGCTGGTTTTCCTTTTTTAACGAATGCAGATTTTTACACTGTTTCAAACAAAAGCCTGACTTTCAGCTGAACTTGAAGCCCAATATGATTTGTTGTTGAATCATCTGAAAGCCAATAAAATGGGCCAGTTTTTGGTAGATTTGCCCGATTGTAGCTTTTACGGTTGTTTTTGAAAATGTCGATTAAAAACGTTGGCACCATTTTAATTCTGAGTGTGTCCAATGTTTCAAAGCTTGTAGCTCTCAGTAAAATGCGACTATCTTAATGCGAAAGGTATCATTTTGTAGGATTTTGTCTGCTCTTTCCAAATATGTACTTATTTTCTTTGTAGGTCCTACAGGAATTTCAGAAATCAGTCGTTTTCTCAGAATTTTGTTTTTTTACTCATTTTCCTTAAATTTACCAAAACTCGGTTACGGTTAAGGATTGGACACGATAATGGGTAGTTCTATGCTCCGCTTGGGCTCTTCTATCACCCCCTTTCGTATGGCAGATTCGATCGAACTCACCCTGTATATATTGTTACAAATTCTGTAAGTAGTAATTATTTTTGTGATTAATTTGTCTAAATTTGGCGTTTATAAATTATCTTTCATCTAAAATTATTGTAGTAACGTAACCAGTAAATAGTTTCTTGTAATGAATATACAGCCCCTATACATTCGGCTGAAGTATACGTTCCCTTCATTTCTGAATGATAAAATTTGTGAATGGAAAAAATAAGGTAGAGGTAGAACCATCTACGATTTTCTGGAATATTTGAGAGATTTTTTTCGATGTCTATAAATAGCGTGCCGCATCATAAAAAGTCAGTTTCGATTGAGAATTTGTACTGAGAGTGTATTAGCTCTGTTTATTGCGAGGCATTTTGCTGTGTTGTTTTTCGTGTTTGGACATTTATTTATATATATATACATATATATATTTCAATTATTTTGTGTGCGTGTTTAATTCTTTTTGTTGGTTTAAAAGAACTGCATCGCAGAATTTTCAATTTTCATGATACCTAGACCAAGAACAAAAGTCTCGATTCATAATTCTTATTTGCATGCTACATTTACTCTATTTCTTATTATTTAATGTGAAATGATAACTGCTCCCACTGTTTATAATTGAAAAATACTTGCGATGATCCTGAACTAAATGTTTTGCAAGTAAATATTATTCGTTAGATGATTTAGAACTAAGTATGAAAATATCTCACTTTTTTCAAATGAAAGTTTTCCACTGTTTCAGTTCCTTACTTATGAAGATTGCCGACATCTGAAGGAAGTTATGGCGCTCCCACAAATAACACCTTCGAGAAATAATCTATGTGATTAGCAGTATGTTATCGCCTCTAAGCCAGGGTTAAGGTAAACTATACTGCCGTGGATAGGTAAAGGGCCGTAACTGCAAATTTTTCATTTTTCACTTTTTTTTTGCATTTTTGTCGTCTTTTGCACATTAGCTTTATTGTACACTAGTGGTACCCGCACGGCTTTGCCCGTAATAGAAAAAATTAAAAGGTCTTTTGGTTCGCCTGTATATTTACAAATAATGTACGGTGAATCTTCTCGCCAATTGGCTTATACCCATGTTACGGTTCCACGTAACGATAATTTCGTAATTTACTCGTCCATCTTATGATAATTTGGTTCTTAAAATTGGAGTAGAAAGAGAACCACATCGAATTTTCGAAAGATCTTTTCGAGCTGCACACTCCCATGCTACAAACTAACTTTGTGCCAAATTTCATGAAAATCGGCCGAACGGTCTAGGCGTTATGCGCGTCACAAATATCCTGACAGACAGAGATCCTGACAGACAGAAATCCAGACAGAGATCCTGACAGACAGAGGGACTTTAAGCTTTATTATTAGTAAAGATAAAAAATCTTGCTTACTAGGTTTCCGTTGAAAAAGAGGCTCGAAAAGAACGTCGAATTCCAACATTTCCCTATTGTTATTATTGAATCCAAAACGCGTTTCTTTAAATATCTCGAAAACTCATTTCTACAAATACGGCCGTTTGCCTGCTCGCGGTAGTATATCTTTTCTTTACTAATAATAAAGCTGAAAGTCTCTCTGTCTGGATGTCCGGAGGATGTCTGGATGTCTGTAGGATGTCTGGATCTCTGTGACGCGCATAGCGTCTAGACCGTTCGGCCGATTTTCATGAAATTTGGCACAAAGTTAGTTTGTAGCATGGGGGTGTGCACCTCGGAGCGATTTTTCGAAAATTCGATGTGATCCTTTTTCTATTCCAATTTTACGAACAAAATTATCATAAGACGGTCGAGTAAATTACGAGATTATCATAACGTGGAACCGTGACATGGGCACAAGCCAATTGGCGAGATACGAAATTATCATAACGTGCAACCGTAACATGGGCACAAGCCAATTGGCAAGAAAATTCACCATACATTATTTGTAAATATACAGGCGAACCAAAAGACCTTTAATTTTTCGATTAGGGGCAAAGCCGTGCGGGTACCACTAGTATACAATATACCAGACAGCCCAATTATCACATCCAGAAAATGCGGTTTTCTTTCTTGTTACAATTTATCTGTATGGACTAGTGAATAACCGAGCTAGAGGATGTGATCTCATTGAAGATGAGAGCGTCAATTCCCACTTATTTACTTTAAGTAGATAGCAAGTAGTTTTATGTGTTTATTCATTTTAATTCTTGCTGATGTTTGAAATGGAAAAGAAAGTGAAAAATTCGCTCGAACTTCGGCTATAACCTTCAGATACTAATTCAGGGTTAAAATGGCTCACAGTCAATCGGTTCCGCCACTTTACTCCATTGGTGAATAGAGGAGGAACTCTTTACCAGATTTTATGTGAGTCCATCGAAATACAGTCGGATCCCGCTACAACGCGATCCGACTTGCGCGAAATGGCTATAACGCGAGTTTTTCATGAGAAATGAATTTTTTATTGCTGACGCAAATTACTCGCTTGCAACATGAATTTTTTTCGAAAATAGCGGCGGAGCATTAGAATGGGCTTCGTATACACTAAATATTGGTTTCGTGAATGAAATTTCATCCCTTTAACATCATTGGTAGCGGAAGTTCACACACTGTATTAGTCTAAACAACGCTTTGTTTTAGTTTATACAAATTACCTCTCCGATTCTTAACATTTTTTTTTTCCTTCTTAAGAACATTGATAAAATAAAATGGTTTACAAACGAGGACTTTCATCTAAAGTTTTCAAAAGTGGAAATAAAAACTGAAAGTTTCTGACAATGCAACAAAAGGTAATGATTCTCCATGCTTGAACAATTATAAAGTGATTCGAAGGTAGCACGACAATTAGGTATGAGTTAATCTTCGATACTTACAATTAAAGTTCAAGTAAAGAAAATCCGCAAAAGTTCAGAACTTAGTTTTAATAATGAAACTCGCAGAGTAGTGTCTGAGCAAAATACAAACATCATGAAAATAGAAGCCAGGTCGAAAATAGTGGTGTTCCCACACTGCATAAACTTCATATTTTTTAAAATTATAATTAAAACTACGATATTTACTGTTCAGTGCTATTATAATGCAGTAATGTTCTTTCTGTAAGTACCCTACTGTTTAAGTACATGTATCTTATTGATCATTGATTTTGTGCTTCATAACAGAGTAATCATGTTAAATAATAACGCTTTTTCTAAAATACAGTAAAAAGTCCGTTCTTTATAAAACATACGGTAATATATAGTTAAGAAATGGTTTGAAACAATTTGAGGGGTGATAACACATGTCTGAAATAATTGGGCTTATTTCAGCTTATAAAAAATTTCTAAACATACGTTGTTCCGCAAAGCGAAATTCCGACTTGTGCGAGGGGTCTTGGAACGCATCCCTCGCGTAAGTCGGGATCCGACTATACCACTATACTTGAAGTAAACCTAACTTGGCATTGTTGCAATGTTGCTATTAGGATTTGCGTATCCTTCACAATGCTGCCACGTTAGGTATGCCCCAACTATAGTGACGTTGAATTGGAAAGACTAACAGCACAAAAGACGAAGAAAATGACTGCCCATTTTGTTCCCAAAAAGAACATAAATATGAAAAGTCACATACAAGGAAATTGCAATATTTCGAACAGTTAAATAATGTATAATAAGAACTTTACTGTTTAGTGAAAGTTGTAGTAGAATATTTTACTATAATATTTAATTATTAAAACAGTTTAAGATGAAATAGGTGGAGGTTAATTATCTTTAGTTCTCTAAATTGTTAAAAGCTACGCATACTCGTATTTTTATTTATTTGTCTTGAAAATATACATTCTAAAACAATAATTACTATAAATCCTTTTGGATATGCTAGTGTTGAATCTTTTTAGCTGCAACTTTAAGATTGAGACCAATAATTCTTTTAGTCACGTCTGTAGATATATTATTCCAACGTGTTCATTCTTTTGCTTTTATTATTTCCACAAAATTCACACGTTCTCTTTGCAGCGCAAGCTCAAGAAATTTACACGTTTAATGGTTTATTTTGAAATTATATGTGTGTTAACTTAAATAAATATCTTTGTGCATAAAAATTAAAATAAGAAATAACAACGACAAATAGCACAAATTGCAGATTACTGCAGACACGTGTTTCGCCGTTACAAGAAACGCCTTATTCAATGCAAAGGAAATCAGTTTATGGAAGAAAAAACCTCATTTCTTTTGCAATGAAAAGGGCATTTCTTATAACGCCGAAACAGACGTCTGTAGTAATCTGCAATTTGCGCTATTTAACGTCATTTCCTATTTAATTTAACTATATACGTGTTGTTGCGCAAAAATATGCATAAACATATGCATAATATTAAAATATTCTTTACTAATAATAAAGCTGAAAGTCTCTCTGTCCGGAGGATGTCTGTAGGATGTCTGGATATCTGGATCTCTGTGACGCGCATAGCGCCTAGACCGTTCCTCCAATTTTCATGAAATTTGGCACGAAGTTAGTTTGTAGCATGGGGGTGTGCATCTCGAAGCGATTTTTTGAAAATTCGATGTGGTTCTTTTTCTATTCTAATTTTAAAACAAAAATATCCTAAGATGGACGAGTAAATTACGAAATTATCATAACGTGGAACCGTAACATGGGCACAAGTCAGTTGGCGAGATACGAAATAATCATAACGTGGAACTATAACATGGGTACAAGCCAATTGGCGAGATACGGAATTATCATAACGTGGAACTGTAACATGGGTACAAGCCAATTGGCGAAAAAATTCACCATACATTATTTACGAAATTATCATAACGTGGAACCGTAACATGGGTACAAGCCAATTGGCGAGATACGAAATTATCATAGCGTGGAACCGTGACATGGGTACAAGCCGACTGGCGAGAAAATTCACCATTCATTACTTGTAAATATGCAGGCGAACCAAAAGACCTTTTAATTTTTCTATTACGGGCAAAACCGTGCGGGTACCACTAGTTATATTACACTGCTTGACAATTGCTAAGGAACAAGTGATTTGTGCAAATTTGTACCTCAACCACCTGGCCAATGGAAATAAATTCAAGTTCAAATGGTGTGGTAGACCAAGACTCGTTATCTGTATAAAAGACAGTGCATGCACGCTCAAAATTCGTACGAAAATTCACGCTGTTTGGTTTTTAACAAAAATAGTGCTGGAAGTTAAAAAAGGTTTTTCTTTGAAAGTCTGTTTGGTTCTTGAAATACTTAAGAGTAAAATGTCAGCAAGACATCATTTGAGTATCTACGATCGTGGACGAGCGGTTGGACGACTGGAAGCAGGTTAAAGTGTCACCACTGTGGCTGCTGCAATGGGTGTATCAAAAAGTGTCATCTCCCGATTAAAGACGGCCGCTGAGGGTGGAAATGTTTTGCAAAAGCATGCCGGGGGTCGTGGTAGGAGCACCACACCTTCAGAAGATCGCTATGTAGCCCTCGTGGCAAAAAGGAACAGAAATTTCACTCATGGACAGATAGCTGCAAATCTAACAACCGCTACCGGTACGCATGTTTCTGCAAGAACCATCTCACGGCGAGTAAATAATGTCGGTTTGTATGCACGGAAGCCCGTACGTTGCATCCAAGTTCAACCACGCCATCGTCGAGAGAGATTAAGCTGGTGTAAGGATCATGTTGGTGGGATTATCAAAATTGGTCTAGAGTGATGTTTTCTGACGAATCTCGTTTCAGTGCGACAAGTGGTTCTGGTCACCAACTACTGTGGAGAGAGCGTGGAACACGTTATGCACAAAAATTTGTTTGCGAACGTGATCGGTACGGCCCAGGCGTCATGGTGTGGGCAGGCGTCATGCACAATGGCAGAACACAGCTTCACAGTTTTGAATAAGAAAGCGATACTCCGCGAATGTATTGCAGAGATGTTATGCTGGACCATGTTCGTCTTTCTAGGGGGGCTGTAGGTCCAGATTTTCTCTTTACGGGCGACTATACACGGCCACACTGGAGCATTGAAGTGTCAGACACACTGCAAAGTGAAAACATTCTCTGTATACAGTGGCCTGCTTACTTTCCCGACTTAAATCCAATTGAACTTGCCTGGGAGGCTCTTGGCAGACGTGTTGCGTGATGAAGAACCGTCCCTCTCAGAACAGTACAAGAACTCAAATCCGCATTGAGAGAGGAGTGGGAAAACATCCCCCAAGCACTCCTCAATAATTAGTGGGGAGAATGGAAAACAGATGTAAATTGTGCATCAGTGTCCCTGGTAATCATACATCATATTAAGGTACTCATGTCTCCATCATTCTGACATAGATCTTTTTTTTTTTTTTTGGTGTTGTATGAAAATCATCTAAGTAGGATTATTTTTTTATTTTTAAATTTTTACTTCATTAATGCAGTAATATCTGTATTATTTTGTACTTATAATAAAGGCACATCCTCCCTACTAAATATAAATTTCGTTCTGTTTCTTTAATTATTATATATTCTTAACTATTCCAAAAAACGTAATTGTTCCTTAACAATTGTCAAGCAGTGTATAAATGAACAAATAAAAAGTATAACATTATCGCAAACTGAAATAAGCACTTTATTAAATACAAGTTTTTTGATTTTATATTTTTAATTTATTTCGCTAAGAATGCCATCGTAAAATTCCTGTCTGATATTTTAAAAAAAAGAAGAAAATAGCGTTTAATTTGCCAAGAATGCTGTGGAGATCGAGTGATTAGTTAAAAAATATGCAACATATTTACAGTTCCGTTTCCGTAGCAACGTAGACTTTGGAAATTCATTTTACCCGCAGTAATTACGAATCTCATTATAATCAATTCGAATGCTGCAATTCAGACGCAAAGCGTGCTAGAGAGGGAAATCCTAGTTAATGAAAACGAAAATTCGTTACACGTGTATTGGTAACAGCACGAATGCAACAAACCTAGAAATTCCACAGTCGTAAAAATTCTAATTAAGTAAAGAATTTCGATTCTATGATATTGTGGCGCCGCCAGCGATGCTTTCGTAAAAAAACAGGATTAAAGAAATGGTTCGAGTCGTTAAAGTTAATGAAAATAAAATTGTTAACAGAAAGAAATACTTTGACGTACATTGGAGGATAGGGATTTAAGAGAAAAAATGTTTTTAAATATAAGTTTCGTTCTAGTCAAATTTTAAGCTGAACGAAAGAATTTTTTCTCAGCAGTATGTCTTCCGATGTATTTTTTTTACACTATCTCCTGAGTTTTTAAGCTATTGAACCATTGTTTTCTTTTTCTTTTTTTCTTTTTTTTTTCATATGCATCAGTTTTTTTTCGTTCATTTGAAATGGTCAACAAAAAATATCATATCAAATGCTTTCAAACTTGGAATGAACTTTATAAGAAGACTAGTAGTACCCGCACGTCTTTGCCCGTAATAGAAAAATCAAAAGGTCTTTTCGTTCGCCTGTATATTTACAAATAATGTATGGTGAATTTTCTCGTCGAATTAGCTTGTGCCCATGTTACAGTTCCACGTTATGATAATTTCGTATCTCGCCAATAGGCTTGTGCCCACGTTACGGTTCCACGTTATGATAATTTCGTAATTTACTCGTTCATCTTATGATAGTTTTGTTCTTAAAATTGGAATAGAAAAAGAACCACATAGAATTTTCGAAAAATCGCTTCGAGGTGCACACCCCCACGCTACAAACTAACTTTGTGCCAAATTTCATGAAAATCGGCCGAACGGTCTTGGCGCTATGCGCGTCACAGAAATCCTCCGGACATCCAGACAGAGAGACTTTCAGCTTTGTTATTAGTAACTAGTGGCACCCGCACGGCTTCGCCCGTAATAGAAAAATTAAAGGTCTTTTGGTTCGCTTGTATATTTACAAATAATGTATGGTGAATTTTCTCGCCAATTGGCTTGTACCGACGTTACAGTTCCACGTTATGATAATTTCGTATCTCGCCAATTGGCTTGTGCCCATGTTACGGTTCCACGTTATAATAATTTCGTAACTTATGATAGTTTTTTTTTCTTAAAATTGGAATAAAAAAAGAACCACATCGAATTTTCGAAAAATCGCTTCGAGGTGCACACCCCCATGCTACATACTAACTTTGTGCCAAATTTCATGAAAATCGGCCGAATGGTTTAGGCGCTATGCGCGTCACAGACATCCTACAGACATCCTACAGACATCCAGACATCCTCCGGACAGAGAGACTTTCTGCTTCATTATTAGTAAAGAAGATAATGGTTTTCGTTTTTAGCGAAGAAAAAATAGCAAACCTTCACAACCAGCGAGGAGCAAACTTCCGATTTTCTGCGGAATAGGGTATCACGATAACCGCGGATAAGCGAAAACCGCGGATAATTCGAACAATAGATAAAAAGTGATAATGCTGTACACAATAGCTAAAAAATATGAATAACACTCACACAAACATTTAAGTTATAGCTATATAAACATTGCTACATTGCACCTACTAACATTGAATGCAAAAGAATATACAGGGTGTTCCGTTTTAACCTGCAAGACCTTTATTATCGGAACCGTTTGTCCTGAATGTATACTTCCAATTTCAAAAAATGTTCAAAATCAGATGCAGAGTTTAGATATTGAAAGTTTGCAGTAAAAATAAAAATAAGTCAAAAAATACAAACTTCAGTTTTTTATACGGGTCCCAGGTTCCCTAACTTATATTTAGAGAAATATTCTCCAATGAAAAATAATTCCAACACAAAAAGATTGAAATTGGTTTGACCAATATTCACCGAGATATGAAACGCAGCGTTTTGTGACTAACACTACTTTTCACCCGCCGTCAACAACACTTCTTGGGGGAAAATATAGCGGTTAACAAATATTTGAAATTATATGTGTGCATAGAGTGGATTTTCAAATTGTTCGAGGTTTTGTTGTGTGTTTTTGCATATTACGGCATAAAACTTGCGTGAATTTTTGAAAAGAAATGAAATGTATAAATACCTTGTTTTTCTTAGTTTGAAGACCTGTCATTCTTCTGAAAAGGCGATAAGTTACAATCTCATCTTTTGTATGATCCTTTAAAACTTCAAACTGGAATATCTCCTTGAGTTTTGGTAGCACAAATGTCAAGTTATTTGTGTCAGTAATATTTTTCAATGGAGATTATTTCTCTAAATATTAGTTAGGGAACCAGGAGTCCGTATAAAAAGTTAAATTTTGTATTTTTTGGCTCATTTTTATATTTGCTTCAAACTTTCTATATCGTAACTCTGCATCTGATTTTTTAAACATCTTTGCAATTGGAAGTATACCTCTAAGACTAACGGTTGCGAAAATAAAGGTCTTGCAGGTTAAAACGGAGCACGTTGAATGGGAAAGGTAGAGACGAACAATAGCACAATCATAAGTTTAAAAACATTAAAAGATAGTTTTTAAAAAAAACGAGCTAATGTGTGCATCATATGACTTCCTTTTACTCCAATTTAATGTCATTTCGCCATTATTGGCTACTTTAATGTGATTCAATTGTTTACTCTCTAAATATCACCAACAGTGGCCAAATTAAAATCAGATTTAAAATTAAAAAAAAAAAAAAAACAGTGCCAAATTTGTCGCCAAGTTGGTGACAAAACTTGGCGACCAAAAGATTGGCGATATATCGCCAAGTGTCCGACAAATTATAACACCACTTGAGTTTAAATCGAAATTAACAATGATTCCCCCCCCCCTCAAAAGGGGCAAAGACCCCCTTAGAAACATCCGAATGCAACCAAAAAGCAAGGTGCACAACTAGGCCCCACTAGGAGTCTTCGTACCAAATTTCAACTTTCTAGGACATACCGTTTTTGAGTTATGCGAGATACATACACACATACATACGTACATACGGACGTCACGAGAAAATTCGTTGTAATTAACTCGGGGGTCGTCAAAATGAATGTTTCGGGTGTCTGTAGGATCCTAGGCATATATCCACGTGTGGTCGGGTCGAAAAAAAAACTCAACATTCATTCGGGGGTGAGAAAAATGGAAATTAAGGCCGATTTTTGAGTGAAAATTTTTTCACGAATACAATACTTCCTTTTTTTTTTTGTAAAAGGAAATAAAAAATGGAAATTCCGTGGATAGTCCGACCGCCGATTTCCGGGAGTTAACTGTAGCTTAGTATAAAATACTGTTATTCAAACATCGAGTTGAAATGCTGTTAATTGTTTATGAAGCGAAAGTTTTTGTGCTGTTGTGTACAAAATCAAAATGCCCGCGCCATTGAAAAGAGAAACACAAATGTCTATCATACAAACATACCTTTCGTGCTGTTCGAATCCTTAAGCAAGCTACCCACGTTCAAGTTTTCTGGATAAGCAGCGTTCGTTTGTGCAGGCAAGCGAGCGTATGCGAGATAATTTTCTACGAGCAAGAAATTTGCAATCAGCTTGGATGTGGTTTGAATTTTAAGGTAAATGTTTAAAAAGTGGAATGGAGGGTAAGGTGAAATAGAGAGACAAATGGTAAAATATTTTCATAGTTTTCAGAACCAACCATAAAATAAACGAATCAATTAACCAACGTTTTGAAGCACAAAAATTGCAGTAACTTGAAAAGTTTTGTGCTTCAAAACGTTGCTTAATTAAATCATTTAATTTTCAGCACAAAGTTATTTATTCGTCATCTAAAAATATTTTAACTGTGTTTTCAAACACATAGTTTATTCCAGCCAAAAAATAATAAATAGCTCTAAAGATCAAGGCATGTAACATAAGTCATTTTCAAAATTTGATACATATTTTGCAGTATTTTGTATTTTATTAAAAATATTTTTTGCTATTATAAAATGACAAAGATTTTTAAAATAACATTTTAAAAAATAATTGAGATCTACTGATGTCCAGAGCAGTATTTATTTAATTAATTTTCCTCTCGTTTTGATTTAAAGTGTTTAAAGCAATTTGTAAAGTGCACGTAGTGAGAGTTAAATAACTCATTTTGTTTACTAATTCATTAATTTGCTAAATCGCGAAGGTATTCATTCATTCATTTGGGTGCATTTCTTCATTTATTAATTTACGTTTTTATTCCTTAATTTACTTATTTTTTTATTCATTCAGTACTTTATTCACTCATTTATTTTTTCTCATACGTAATTTTATTCATTCATTTATTTATTCGCTTATTGTATCATTATTTATTAATTTATGCATTCATTCATTTGATGGAAAATATTTTTAATGATCAATTAAAAAATATATTGAAAAAAATTTTTTGGGCAATCACGATTGCTTATTGCTTTCATTTGACTGTTTTTGGCGTCCTATCATTTTATTTTCCCACCGCCACCCTCCGCACCATCTCCTATAGCGAAAGCCGTCTCCAGGTTGCATCCATGTCCTACACACACGCGCATACATGCACACACGCACACACGCATACAAACACATACACACATACACCTACACACACATACACATACATACAGACGCCTACACATACACACACATACACACAACTACCCACACATTCATGCCTGCACACAGACACAAAGACATAAGCCTACACACACATACGCATACCCCCACACACACATTCATACACACAACTACACACACACTTATGCCAGCACACAGACACAAACACACATGCCTACATACACATACCCCCTACACACAAACACACATGCCTACACACATATGCATACTCCCAAAACACAAACACACATACCCCCACACACAAACACACATGCCTACACACATATGCATACTCCCAAAACACAAACACACATACCCCCCACACACAAACACACACGCATACATACACACACTCGTGATTGCGAAAAACATAATTTGAATTCAAGATGTCAAAATTCAATTTTTTTTTTTTTGATCATTTTGCTCTATGCATCGAGTAAAGTTAAAATTTTCCACTTTTTTTTTGAAGGCATAAGTTTACTGTGAAAAATAAAAAATTATATTTCAATTCATGTTTTATATGAAATGCATTGTTTTTCTTTAGGTGCTGTAATTTTCAAAAAAAAGCAATTTAATTTAGAAAAAAGTAAGTTATCCTAACTGCTTCATTATACTCCACCTTTCCTTACGAGAATCTGTTATACACAAGCATGTTAGTACAAGTTAACTTGCATGAATAAGATAATTTTTTCAAGAAAGTTGTTAGTACAAGCATTGGGCTTGCTCAGAATTTGGTACCCTCGATAACTGCCAAGTCTATTTTCAACTCGAGGTTTGACAGGTCAAAAGACTCCATTTCACAACAATACACAAGAAAGATTTTTAAAAATGAAGCAAACATTTGTAAAAAAGTATAAAACGAATAAACTCAATGATTTATTTCCAGTTGTCTTGCTTCGGTTGCGCCCCCTCTCCCATCCCGAAAACTTACAGACCGACACAAACATTATTTTTCTTAGAAGATTTAGTTAACAGACTAGTATAATAACCACTTTCCTGTATTAGACTTTCTGTGTAAATTTACACATCTCGAAGCAATCGGTTGAATAAACAGCAGATCTAATTTTCTCAGAGGACCAAACTACTTCTCTATTCCCCAGGAACTACAAGCCATTCCCTAACCCAAATTCTCCTTCCGGGCAAGTTACAATTACGCAGCCAAATGCTGCCGCCATAAATTCTTTGAAATTTCGAGCTCCGCTCGGGGGCAATTTAAAACGAGGACCTTGTAGTGGAGGATAAAGAGGAGCATCAATGGGGGCTACAAACGTCAGGTCGGAATGGAATTTATGTCTCCAAAGAGGAGTTTGTCTCTTCCATTAGGCCTGGAACGTTGCTATGGGATCTGTTTCTAACATTGTTGGCACAGCCGTGTTAGCTGGGAATGGGTCTTTGTGTTGGAAAAATGTCTTTTACTTAGTTTCCTTTATTAGGTGATCATTGCCCAGCTAAGCTGATTGCTTGTTCTGAGTTTATTACATGAGTATTCATCTGAACGTCACTTAAAGTGGTACTGGGCTTAGCATGATGAATTTTCCTTGGAACATCCGTTTTATAAAGTTTTTTAACTGATCTTGCTGATGTGACTAATTTAGAAGCAATGGTAGTATTTTTAAAACATTTTCAAAGCACTGTTAAGCTAGAGTATATTCTCATTATAGCAATACGCTTTAAGAGTGTGAGAGGTTTTTTTCGATTGGAAAAGTTCTGAAGAATAAAATGTCAGTCGTCATTGTTTCCAGCGTACAATCGGGGGATGCTTCCAACTTTTCAAAAATTATTTGATTTTGAGTTGTAACTGAAAATTTATAGCTAAAATATAAGATTAAGGGGTCAACCAATGTCTTCTATGAACTAAGTTACAGACTAAAGAGTAGAAATTGTTCCAACATACCCTGTTCTCCCCCAAAAATTTTGCTAATCGCATCAATGGGCTTCGTTTATGTGTATGAACTGATTGCGTAATTATTCATAATATTCATTGTGAAGAAAAGTAGTGATTATCTGACAGTGGTTTTTATGTTGCTCAATGGAAATTAACGTTACTTACCTTTTCAAATATCTATACACAATTTTCAATTGTGTATGGATATTTGATACATCTATACACAAGATAGATCCTGAAGATCTATCTATCTTCACAATCTAGAATAGATTGTGAAGAGATTTGATATATCTATAAACAATTTTCAATCATGCTCAATGGAAATTAATGTTACATACCTTTTCAAATATCTATACACAATTTTTTCTATGCGCCCAATCAAGTTTTTGCCAATCTCATCAATGTAAGTCGCTTATGTGAGTGAATTCATCCTCAGTACGTTATTACTCATCATATTCACTGCAAGCAAAAATGATCATTTTCTGGAAGATTGTTCACCTTGAATTTTGAAAAGAAAGACTAAATATCAAATTCTTCCTTTCCCTAAAAATAAGATCCCCTAACTACCTGTAGATCATTATCCATTTGACAACCAATGCAGCACTTTATGGACACTTTAATCTAAAACTTTAATTCTGAAGAGGTTAAATATCTTTAAGAAAATTAAATTATGTGAACATATCTTCAATTTTCCTCTAAATTCTTAGCATATTTTTAAAAAACATTTTTTCCCTGATAATGGCATTTTTCATGATCCTAAGTACTATTCTTCTTAACTGAAAATACTACTAAAAATAAATATTATTTGAACTGCATTTGGTAAATATGTTAATAATTGATGCTTCGAAACATTTCTGTTGTAGATAGCGAAAAAATATATGTTTAATTTCAAAGTTTTATTCCCAAGTCACAAACTATTCAGAACAAAATGTGCCAATCGTTCCCTAACAACTCTCCAAATAAATAAGTGTGTCTCCTCTGAAATATTCTGCTGACAAAAACAAAACCAATAACACAAACTCGAGAAGAGGAAAGTAGCAAACTATATTGATTGTTAGATTCAGATATCGATTTGTGTCCGCACGATTAATGAAATCTTTTAGAATTCCAATTATAAAAACTTTCAATTAGCAAAAGTCTCAAATCGTAAAACTAAGCAAACAACTCGGAGAAATATTCAAATGAAAAAAAAAATAATGATGAGGCGAAGAAACTCGATTAAAGTATTGAAAAAGTTGGTAAACTAAATAAAAAATAAAAATAATCATAACGATAAATAACGATGAACGTATTTTTTGCAAATCATTAACGAAGTTTCATTCTTTCTTTTTTATCAAACGAACACGAAAGGTATCATAATTTTTTTAAACTCCTAAGAAATGACGATTAAACTTTTTCAATTTTTATGCAATAGATTATGTTAGCAGTTTTTTTTTTTTTTTTTTATAACCAAACCAAAGAGGAGAGTGTTAGAAAACTAGATATTGTTGTTAATTTGATTTAAAACCAGTCTCGGTTAAGATTAAAATTAATTAGCAGTAGTTAGTAGTATACTCGCTCAATATAGTAAATAACTTAGTAGACAGTAGTAAATGCAACTACTAACTACTAATTCAACTACTAAGTTGTAGCTAGTTACATTAGTAGTTCGTTTAGTTTCACTTTGGTACTCCATTCACTTTGTACAATATTCACCTTTTGATGCCAAGACTGCTTATATAAATTTGGAGACGATACCAAAGATATTCTTTGACGATACCCTAAATATTTTAATTAACATCTGCAGTAAACCTCCGATTATCGGCGGCCGCATTATCCGCTGTTCGGATCCGTGAATCCTTTCAAATTTTTTTTCCTTAACGGTCTTTAAATGTTTTTTAAACTAATGATTGTGTTATTGCTCGCTTTAAGTTTTTATATATTTTTTTTTACATTCAATGTTAGCAAATGCAATGTTTTTATCAATAATTTAAATATATGTGTGAGTATTATCTATATTTTTGAGCAATCACGATTGCTTATTGTTCTCACTTGACTGTTTTTGGCGTTCCTATGATTTTATTTTCCCATCAGCACCGTCGACTGGCTCCTCACGATGCTGCACCTCTAGCGAAAACCCTCTCCAGGTTTCGTCAATATTCTACACTTACACGCATACATACACGCACCTACACACATATACATATATACACCTACACACACATACATACACCTACACACATACACAAACACACACACACCTACACACTTACATACACACAACTACCCGCATACTCATGTCTGCACACAGACACAAACACATATGCCTACACACACATACACATACCCACCCCCACACACACCTACACACAACTACCCATACACTCATGCCTGCACACATACACAAACGCACATACACATACTCCCTACACCACAAACACACATACCCCCCCCCCCCACACACACACACGCCTACATACACACACACACTCGTGTTTGCGAAAATCATAATTTGAATTCAAGAGGTCAAAATTCAAATTATTTTTTTATTTTTTTAACACTGGTATCGTTTCTTACCTATTAATGGGATTATCCGCGGTTTTCGCTTATCCGCGGTTATCGTGCCACCCTATTCCACGTATAATCGGGAGTTTACTCTATTTCTCTTTACATCTATTTGTATCTAACTGAATCTATCTACCTAAATTTAAATCAAACACATTCTGTTGAAGTCGTCAGGAGGATCAGAAATCCGTTTTCGGTTAGTTTTGTTTATTCTACACATTGCTACGGTTTCTAGGAAAGATTTGTAAAATAACTAAAGGGATTCAGAAAAAAATATGCGACGAGAAAATTGAGTGTCTAACTGCAAGTAAAATATTTGATCATCGAGTCCTTGTAAGAAAAAGCCAGCATTTTGTCCCGCAAGTAACAACTTTGATGTTTTATTAAAAGTAATAATTTTATAAACTTACTAGCAGTACCCGCACAGCGATGCCCGTGCTAAAAATTTAATGGCAGTCCATTGAATAAAAAAAATTGACGCACCCTGCCCCTCTGATGTGTAATAATCATTTTTCTTTGCATAAAATGCGTACACACCTTTATAAAAAAAAAACTTATTAAAATTTCTTTGGAGTTTAAAACGTTTCGTCAAATCATTAAATTAGATTAACAGTTGCTTTAAAACTCTATTTAGTGAGTGAAGCGGTTTTTTGCTGCAATTTAAAATATTTCGCCAATTAAACAAAAAAAAGACATCAAATAATATTTTTCAAATGTAAAAATAGTTCCGCAACTCTGTTGTTTATCGCCAAACTCGCACAACTACCACGCTATCATAATCCATTCGTGTAACGAAAAAAAATAAAATACATCCCGTGGAACATTCAAAAATCATCATCAAAAAAAAAAGAAGAAAATGTACATTTCACTCGGATAAAAATAAATCAAAAGTTCCTTTTCTTTCAAAAAAAGTCGCCAAAACAATGAATTATATTTACGGTTGCTTTAAAACAATAATCCTAGATTAGACTGCTCAGCGCCTAACGCACCAAGTGACCACGTTACCGGAACCCAGCCCTTTTGCTAGTGAAGCATATGTTTTTCTTTGGCAATAATAAATGTTTCGCCAAACAAACAAAAAGGTATAAAATCACATTAGCAGTAGCTTTCAAATCTTTATATATTAAGAGCTGCGTTTCCCGGCTTTTCCCGGTCTACCTTGAGAATAAAAATTGTGTCAAGTGACATATATTCAACAATCAGGCTTAAATAAAAGGAAAAAAACACGCGAAATCACCCTTCCAAGCAATGACGAGAGATATTAAAATACTTTTAAGAAATTAAAATGCGAAAGATGGATCTTAAAAGCGTAACCATGGAAACACGAAATAAAAAGAGTTTAAGAAATTAAATGCAAAATAAGGAAAGAAACAATGCGTAGAAACAAAAAGCGTAACCGTGGAAACGCGAAAACAAAATGGTTGACAACCTGAATCAAAATGACATTTTTCGAATTTTATTTAAAAACGCTTGTAACTTTTTTTCTTTTTAAGATAAAAGCAAAGCTTTTCAACCATAGGTCGAGGGAGATCTGAAGTAAAACATATCGCTTTTCCCAATGGTGTCAAAAAGAAAACTCTGGGACAATTCCTTTACTTTTTATTGATAGATTTAATGTAGAAAGTAATACCTAAATTTCAGCTAAGTCTAAAAAAATTCGAGCTAAAAACGCAAATTATTCCCGCCGTAATTAATATAGAAACAAATTGTTTAGAACACGGAAAATTGTACCCTTTTCAACGATATATAATATTAATATGTGCAAGTAATTTTTCACTCCCATATTCGGGAATTTACGTGAAATTTGGGCCTAAATTGGAATAAAAAAAGAACTATTTATGGGATTTTTTAGAATTATAGCCTATGTCGCTCAGTAAGAAAGAACCTTTCATACAGTGCAGAAATTTTTCAAATAGGTGTAGTGGTTCCGGAGATTACCTCGAACATATAAACATAAAAAAATCCACCCTCTCTCTTTATAATATTAGTATAGATTAAACAAAAATGCGTTTTAATGAAAACATTCATAAGTTTGTGATTTCTGAAACAACAAAATTTTACAACAATTTAAGGTGGCTTCAAGATTTCCACTAACTTCTTATGGTATCCGAGATTTAGTTTGACCTAATTGCTAAATGAATTTGTGTTCTGTGTTTTAATGAAAGATATGAGTCACATATAAGTGAAAATGACGAGGTTTTCCGTGGGATGGTTTTTATTGTGAAATCACGAATGAAACCAAGGAAGAGTAAACAATTTAAGGTGACTTCAAGATTTCCACTAACTTCTTATGGTATCCGAGATTTAGTTTGACCTAATTGCTAAATGAATTTGTGTACTAGCCTCATTTCCTTATGCATAAACACACACATACTTTTAATGTGTGTGTAAAAGAAAGATGACGAAGGAGAGATAGAAGTTCAAAAATTTTTGATGCACAAAGTTACGTATAGTAAATATGAAAAGAATCTGCATCAAATGTGTAAAGAGGGTCAAAGTTTTACATGAAATAAAAGAAATTAACAATGCAACATTAAACACGCTAACTGACATGAAAGATAAATTTCATTAAAGCAAAGAGATTGCCGTAATTTAATGCAACAAGAATTATTCTGTACTAGTGGTACCCGCACGGCTTTGCCCGTAATAGAAAAAATAAAAGGTCTTTTGGTTCGCCTGCGTATTTAAAAATAATGTATGGTGAATTTTCTCGCCATTTGGCTTGTACCCATGTCACGGTTCCACGTTATAATAATTTCGTATCTCGCCAATTGAGTTGTGCCCATGTTACGGTTCCACGTTATGATAATTTCGTAATTTACTCGTCCATCTTATGATAATTTTGTTCTTAAAATTGGAATAGAAAAAGAACCACATCGAATTTTCGAAAACTCGCTTCGAGGTGCACACCCCCATGCTGCAAACTAACTCTATGCCACAAAATCGGCCGAACGGTCTAGGCGCTATGCGCGTCACAGAGATCCAGACATCCTACAGACATCCAGACAGAGAGACTTTCAGCTTTATTATTAGTAAGTAAAGATAGAGCATTTTTCAGTCTTCATTCAGCACAGATTTGCATATGTTGCAAACCTGAATTTCCTAATTGGTGTAAAAGTGAGTGCAAAGTTAATGAGCTCAAGGCATTAAAAATAGCTTAATCTGATAATGTAACAAATTTTGCCGAAATATTTCAGAAATCGCTTAAATCCTTTCACTTAAAATAATTTCAAATTATCAGTTTAAGGTATTATCATTTTGAATATATTCCATTACTTAGGAACAAGCCTTAAAATAGTAAGCTCGAACGGAAAGAATCGACAAAATAGTGAAAACTTTATTTTTTGAAATATAATGAGCTAAAAAAAAAATTAGGAAAAACTGAGCATAAATATTTTTAGTAAGTTACCGCCCTATAGCCAGGGCTAAGGCAGAAATACATCGCCAGCTCAGTCATTCCATCCGAGGACAGCAGTTTCGTGCTTATTAGCACTCATCAGCCCGGAATAGGAAGTGCCTGAGCTTGAGATGGAAAAGCTCTTTAGAAAGCCAAGAGTGCCAAACAAACTGGTAGTTAATATAGAATTAGCATTGACCAGACGAGTCACCAAAACAATAAGGTGGAAAACCTCTTCAGGAAGGCACGCTTGGCTTCCTTAAAAGATTTCCACCTCCAGATCAGGCACTTCCTGCTCCTGGCTGATGAGTGCTAATAAGCACGAAACTGTAGTACTCAGATGGACTGACTGAGCTGCCGATGTATAAACATTAATATATTTATGTATTACTGAATTTATGATTCAATGATATAAAGTAATTAATTGTGCATTGAATAGTTTGACGTAAGATATATATATATTTAGATTTCATTGGCCAAAAGTATTTTGAATTGCAAATTAAAATTCATTAAGGTCATTGGAAATATTTTCTCCAATTGCATGAAAACTTTGGAAACTCAGAAAAACAACACACTGAAATAAATATTTTAACAAAATTAGCTTAATATTATGTCGGAAATGGCTTTTAATTTGTGGAGGTCCTTTTCTTTCAAATTGCTCACTTTTGTAGAACATTCCGGGACCTTTCCGCTCTGAGCTGTTGTGGTTGCTGAAATAGCGTTCTTCCCTATTGCAGTTGCCACAGAACTTAGACCAGCGCACTGGATGATATGTTTGTGCTACCAAACAGTTTTTAAGGGAGGGGAGGGGGTTCAGCGTCAAAAAAAATCACTTTTTGAGTAATCACGATTGCTTATTGTTCTCATTTGACTGTTTTGAATTCCTATCATTTTATTTTCCCACCAGCACCCTCTGCCAGCACCACCGTCGCGTCGACCGGTCTCGCGATGCTGCTCCTCTTGCGAAAACTGTCTCCAGGTTGCGTCCATATCCTACACACACACGCATACACACACACGCCTACATACACAGACACACACTCATGCCAGCGCACAGACACAAACACACACTCTTACACACACACACACACACACACACACACACACACACACACACACACACACACTCATGCCTCCACACAGACACAAACACATATGCCTACATACACACACAAGAACGCCTACACACACACACACACACACTTACACACATAGCACTGCATACACAACACGCACACACATGCATACATACACACACACGCACACGCACCCACACACATGCGCCTACACAAACACACACAAATGCGCTTACACAAACACACACGCGCATTCATACACACACACGCTCGTGATTGCGAAAAATATAAGATGCCAAAAATTCAAATTATTTTTTTTTCTTTTTTTACAATTTTTTTTACAAAATGGTTTTATTAAATTTATTAAAACCTTTTGCGCGTTATTATGTATGCTTTTAGGAACATTCTAAAAATTTATGATCAAATAATATCCACAGACAAGCTGGTGACAGAGCTTTTCCTGGAACACCTTTGGACAAAGATGATTTATGATGTTCATTGTATCTCAGCTGACATTTATCTGAAATAAAATTCTATTTGAATTTAGTCCAAGTATTAATTAATCCTCCCCCCTACGTTCTCGGATCTTTTTTGTTTGACTTTAAAATTTTTGGCGGCCATTTGAAGTTAAAAGTGCTACTTTTGACGAAAAATTCCGCTATTTTCTTAGTAAAAAACACATTAAAAAAACTCAAACTCAACGTAGGGAGGAGGTTTTTTATATGCAGAATATGTGTACAAAATTTGAAATGGATCGGTCGATTGGTTTTAAAACGGGAGTGAACACCGACTTTGAAAACGTGGTTTTGAGAAAAACGCGTTCCAAGTTTTAGAAGCTAAAAGGAGTCAATTCCAGCTCCATAGAAGACAGTCCCTGTAGCAGCTTCGATTTCCTTAGCCTTTTTTTTTTTCATTATTTATTTATATTATATTTAACTAACCCCATGCAAGCAGCACTGACATTCTGAGCGTCCGCAGCTGTCATAACTGCTGTATTCTTCGGCAGCTATCGGAGCGACAGTTTGAAGGAGCGGAGACTGATCACTTGATAACTTTGAGAATTTTGCTCGAAACGACTTGAAATTTTGAGAATATATTTTTGAAATGTTTACCTACAAGGCGAAACAAAAAGAGAAAAAATTACTTTTTTGAAACTGCAAAACCTTATCTCTCACCTCCCTTTAAGAGCAATGATTCAACTCTTCTGATGATATGTTTGTGCTACCAAACAGTTCTTAAGATGAAGTACTCAACCTTTCTAATGATATGTTTGTGCTACAAAGCAGTACTTAAAATGAATGATTCAAATCTTCTTATGATATGTTTGTGCTACCAAACAATTCTTAAGATGAAATACTCAACCCTTCTAATGATATGTTTGTGCTACAAAGCATTTCTTAAAATCAATGATTTAAATCTTCTGATGATATGTTTGTGCTACCAAACAGTTCTTAAGATGAAGTACTCAACCCTTCTAATGATATGTTTGTGCTAAAAAGCAGTACTTAAAATGAATGATTCAAATCTTCTGATGGTATGTTTGTGCTACCAAACAGTTCTTAAGATGAAGTACTCAACCCTTCTAATGATATGTTTGTGCTACAAAGCAGTACTTAAAATGAATGATTCAAATCTTCTGATGATATGTTTGTGCTACCAAACAGTTCTTAAGATGAAGTACTCAACCCTTCTAATGATATGTTTGTGCTACAAAGCAGTACTTAAAATGAATTATTCAAATCTTCTGATGATATGTTTGTACTACCAAACAATTCCTAAGAGGATTGATTCAACTCTTCTGGTGATACGTTTGTGCTACCAAACAATTCTTAAGATGAATGATTCAACTCTTTCGATGATATGTTTGTTCTACCGAACAGCTCTTAAGATGAATGATACAAGTCTTCTGATGAAGTAAGGGACCTAACTAAAGACTGTTCCAGTACAAATCACAATGTACGATAACACGATAACTGATTCATAAACCAATCGGGGAAGCAAAAAAATGAGAGACAGATTAATTGATAACTAAAATGAATTATAACAATCATAACGTCAATTGCCAATAAAAATATGCGTATAAATAATCATTTAGGATCAAAAATAATTCGTTTGTAGTTTCCTCACGCTTTGAATTCACTTCATTTTGGTTTAATCAACCTGTAAATGTAGTTGTACATTTTAAACACCGAATGGCGATTAAATTAACATCAGGGTAAGTTATACTGCGTGAAAATCTCAGATAAAATCTCTACGCTTACTGATAACAGTTTCTTTTAACATACTCATTTGAGAAGTGGTGGGAAAATAGAGACAATAGCAATGACGAAAAAAGCAATGAAAAATGAGTTCACTATCTTGTTGGCTAGTAATTGATTTTCTTTTATAAATTTTTCTGAACTATCTCTATTGAAAATGTATCAAGAATAAAACCTATCTTACTTATCTGAAAAAAAATAGAATCTTTTTTGCTTTTTTATGTGCGCTCAAAACTACTGAAAAAACCTTTTTTCTAATTTTTTGTCGCTTAATTTTTTAAAAGAATCCATGGAGTCACCTTTTTGTCAAAAATAATTTTTATATAATTAAAATATAATCACGTCTAATTAAGAAAATCAATTTTATTTCACAGAAAAAAAGCTTTCAGTATTCCTGCTTGAAAAAAGAAAACATTAAAGGCTTTTCTTTGGCTAAAATATTGAAACGCTGAAGAAGTAGGGTTCATTCAAAGTAACGAATAGTTTCGAAATTTATTGTTTTAAGCTTTCTTCAATAAGATTTTAAAAAACTTAGTAATAGAACAAAAGAATAATGAAAAGGACCGGACATTATAAAATAGCTTAATCCTCTCCCGGTATCTTTTATTAAAGAAGCTTAAAGCATTCCCCTCTATTTTTCTATTTAATGAATAAAGCTAAATTTTCTAACAAATGAAGTCGGCTTGCGCAGAAGAAAAAATTATTTTTTATAGTTTAAACATTCAGTTTTAATTAGGAAGTTTTAGTTTTCCGCTTGCACTTCAAAGAACAGTTGAAAATTCTCGTAATGACATAACTTTAGCATAATGATCAGCTATAAAACAATGTGGGTTGTTTTTTCTTTGTTTTATTTGTTCCTTTTGGTGCGATGGTAGTTTTACAAAAGTACGCAATCAAGGTAAACCGACGCATTTTAGCTTTCATCGAAGTAAAATTTTATCAACGCATTTTTTATATGGAAACTAAATTTTTAGGAAAGTTTAGGTACACTGTAAAAAATTCAGGAAACTTTTATGGCAAATATTACTGTAAAATGTAGTGTTTACAGTAGAGAAAAAATTTAAATTGTAGGGTCTGTATGAAAAGTAATGAGACTTATTTTTTGCTGATGCGACTGTACCTCCCAAGGGTGCACAAATCAGTTAGGTCGGTGGTGGGGGTTACTGGTGGGACTCACTCCGGTCCGCAGTCGCCTGGGAGTCTTCTTTCGGGCAACTTCTTCGTTATAGTGTACCTCTGTTGCTAACGTCGGTTCCAGCTCCATAATGCAGGGAGCATTTGAGCAGCGTTGCCCGATTAGGTTTTGTGTGGAACTTGATAAATCGTTTTCAGAGACTTTAGAGATTTGTAAGCAAGTGTTTAAAGATAATTGTCTGTCAAGAGCGCATGTGTTTTGGTGGCACAAGTGTTTAAGAGTAGGCCGGGAGAGCGTCGAGGAAGAATCTCAAACAGGGTGTATGTCAACCATCAATCAGAACGGACGCAAATGTGGATCGTATGCGTGTTGTGCAAAATTCAGACCGCCGGTAAGTTGCAGATGAAGTTGGACTTGATTAAACGACAGTTCACAGCATCTTTGCTGAAAACTTGAGAAATGCTGGAAACACCTCCTTCATCCTCAAAGACTACCTGGTCAATAATGGCACCTCTACGCTTCTCCAACCCGCCAACAGCCACTATTTAGCGCAGGGCCCGACTAACTAAAAGTGAGGTCATAGGCCCACAATAATTTAGAGGCCCCCTGAAAACTCTATAGCGGGATACGGTGGTTACATTTTTGGTCCCCGTCGGAATTCAATTTTGGGGCCCTTTTGTCTATCCCAGAATTACGTAAATCATTAACCATGTGCATTTATGAATCCCTTCAGGGCCCCTCATAGTTGTGATATGGTAAATTCGCTAATAGCAGAATGAATAAAAATTCTCCTTTAAGGAAGTTTTTTGCTATTAATAAGCTATTATTATTATTTTTAATTATTATGCATAATTCTTTAGGAAATTTGAGGCCCCTTAGGAAGATGGGGCCCCAGGCCCAGGACTAGTTGACCTGTGCTATAATCAAGCCCTGATTTATCCCCCAGCGGACTTTCTTCTATTCCCGAAGGTGAAAATATCCCTAAAAGGGCATGAAGGGGCTAAAAGGGCAACCATGGACCCCTAGATGTGGTGAAAGCGCTAATACAAGACTTTAAAAGGACATTCTGGAAGCAGGCTACAAAGCAGCCTTCGAAGCTTAGAACACTCGCTGGGATAAGGCTGCTAGGTCAAGGGTCTTATTTTGAAGAATTTTAGGTGTGAGTGTTAATATCTGCAATAAATTCTTAGAACAAAGCTCAGTCTCATTACTTTTTATACAGACCCTGTATAAGGTAGTTCAGTAAAATTTGAACTGTTAGAACGTCAGAAGTTCGAAACATCAAAAATCCGAACGCATTCCCATAAAGTTTTAACAAAATTTTCTTCGTATTCAGTAACCACTGAGAGTTAGAACTTTTGTTAAATTTTGTTTTTAAAATACGTAAATACTTATTGTAGCGCTATGTACTGTGATGCGTGTTAGGTACATGCATATTGCATAACACTTCATTTGATTAAATAGCATACTATTTTCCTAAACGGTGTTTTTTTGTTAATTTCAAAATCCGAACAATTTGGAAATCCGAACTTCCTATGGCTTCAATTAGTTCAAATATTTGATCTTCTACTTTATCAAATATCATCTCTATATATTGATTCTATGAGAAAACATTCCTATTTACATTTATGCGAAAAAAAATGGTGTAAAACATCAAGCTTTTAAAGTAAAATGACAAGTGTTTAAAACAGCAAACTTACAAAAGAAAAAAAAATGCAGACATAACGTATAACTAAAAACCTTTTTCGAAATGCTAAAAAAGTTTTATGCATCTATAAACCCTCTACATTGAATATGCGGCAATAAAAATGAGATTTCAGTTTTCATTGTTTATTCCTAATTAATTTATTTTCTCAAAAATCAATAGGGAAATTTTTCCACTGAAAAATCACAAATTAAAGGAAATTTTTCCACTGAAAAATTTCTGAAAATATTTTTTAACTCTTTTTGGCACTTTTATGTTAAGGTAAAAATCTTGTATATAAATAACAAACCGAAATTTAGTTTACATATGAGGTAGTGAGAAGCAAAATTAAAAATTTGGAGATAACCAGAACAAATGGTAGGTGAACCTCTCCTCTGTCTTGGGGCAAGAGATGGTACTAGTAGCCCTGGTAGGTGCTGCTGTACAGCATGGTTTTAAAAAAAAATCAATGAAAGCCTACCTAGGATCTGGGCGGTCATTCCAATCTCGTCAGCTTGCAAGATCGAGATTCTCGCTCACGTGATTGGTTGTGATGTAGAAATGTCGCAAAGTAGTATTCTAATCTACTCGAACCAGCCTCAAGCTAAGTTCGAGTAGATTAGAATACTAGTTTGTGGCATTTCTATATCAAAACCAATCACGTGAGCGAGAATCTCGATCTCGCAAGCTGGCGAGCTTGGAATGACCGCCCAGATCTTTAAACGCGTTTTACTCGAAACTTAAAATAGTCCACTTGCCCCCCATCATCTGGACTGTCAACATTGATCAGGACAATGCTGGTATCGTTAGATACAGGATATTCAGCGGAGGCTATGTCTTCATGTTTCACACTTTTAGACCTTAAGGGACTGGAGCTATGAATTGACTAAATCAGTCCACAGGACACCTAGGATGTCTACGAGACATCCAGGGGTAAAAGTATTGAGATCATCAATTGTTGCCCACCACAGGAGGCGAAAGGGGTTGGAGAATAGGGGGGGGGAGCCCCCAATTAAGTTTATAAGTAAACTGTAAACTATTTGGTTATGAAAACATACTGAACGTCTAAGTGCAGCAGTCCACATGTCAAATTGTTTTATGCTAGTATGTTTAATAGAACAACTGATTAATCAATCGGCGGTATTTAATCATTATTTTCCTGCATTGGTGCTTCTTTAAAATTTGCATCTCTCTGTGTGTATGTTCTCTCTCTCTCTCTCTCTGTGTTTTCTCTCTCTCTCACTCTCTCTGTGTGTGTTCTCTCTCTCTCTCTCTCTCTCTCTCTCTGTGTTCTCTCTCTCTCTCTCTCTCTCTCTCTCTCTCTCTCTCTCTCTCTCTCTCTCTCTGTGTGTGTGTGTGTGTGTGTGTGTGTGTGTGCTCTCTCTCTCTTTTTTTTATATTTCATCAAGCACTCTGCGGGACTTTGCCTTTCCCATAATTCCGCTTTTGTAGTGTGAATCCTGATAAATTGAGTTCCGACTTTGACAACGTTTATCAGTTTCGGGTACACTGTAAAAAAAATCTGTAACTTTACTCCGTAAAAGCGGTGGCAGTTTAGTGGCCTCCATAGCAGTGGAGTAACTTAACTGATAAAACTGGTGTACGCTCATAACGTTACACCAGTTTTATCAGTTAAGTTACTCTATTGCTATGGAGTAAGCTAACCGCCGGAATAAGGTTACACAAAGTGCAGAATGCTGCCATCGTATTTGCGGAGTAAGGTTGCACATTTTTCTTACAGTGTAATAAGGAAGGGTAGGCGCTGAACGGGGCTCTCGTGAAGGCAGTGATTTGCTTCACAATAGCCCCGCCGTGAGTTGAACTGGCTTACTTTCGAAGAAGTTTTGGAACAGTATTCTAATTCAAATTCGTGCCAATCATCCGGCTCTTTTTCACTGAACTCCCCAAAAGGGGTAAACATTGACGCAGTTATAGTTCAACGTGCCAAAACCTCATTACATCAGGTTGCTTCTTTTTTGTCGTGAAGTTAGCTATAGCCTTCATATTCTGAAAGACATTCGTTTGAAATTAGTTAGAAGCTGCGCCTCAAAAAATAATGATAATCATAATAATAATAAATAAAATGAAAAATGAAAATCCTTTTTCAAATGTTTGCACGAAAATGATTAAAATGTCAAAGACATTAAATGCAAGTGAGTTGATCCAAAAGCCTCAGAACTTTGTTGCTGCAATCTACCTTCAATGCGATTAAAGCCCTAAAAATAGAACAAAGAAACAATAAAAAGCATACCCGCCATTATTAATTTTAGTAATCCTTCCACGGTTTCTTTTATTCTTAAAGCTTAAAGTATTCCTCTACTTTCCCATAAAATGAATAAAGTTGAGTTTCTTTCTAACTGAAACGGTTTTTTAAAAATAAAGCGGTTCCTATCTTTTTATGCAAAGCATGTTTTATTTTCACCAAGAAATTTTGAATATTTAGCTAGTGTTTTTTTTTTTTTTTTTTTTTATGTGAGTCGAGATAAGATAGAAGCATTGAATTATTCTAACTAGAATGTTCAATTCTAGTTAGAATATTTCAATGGTTTTGATTGAAAATGTTGCAAGGACGATCACAATGCTTGGCATAATTCATATTTGATACCAATCTCTGCTTATTTATGGCAGGACAAAATATTTCATCCAAATACCTTTATAAATGAAAGAAAAATACCGCTATGTTAGAAATTGCATGCAGAATATTCAAAGTTTTCTGCAAACAATAGACTTAAATTTTTCTTTTTGTTTGCTTCATTTAGATCGTCTTAAATTTTATTGTTAGAATCATTTCTTAACCTTCCGTTAGTCTTGTACTCCTTTCTAACATGGTCAGTCGTGTTGCACCTGTGAGATAATTCCGGTTTATCGAAACACAACACAAATAACCATCCAACATTTACACGCATTATCCTGAACAACACTAGTTGGAGGCAGAATGTATGAAACTTGCATCTTGTTTGCTAGCACCCTTTGGCGAATTCCTCGGCGTCTTTTTGCAGCAATCAGTATTTTCTTATTCTTACAGTAAAAATAAGTATCGCCGACGTTTAGTTGATGAAACGAGGGGATGAATTGAGGGAAAGCTAGAAACAGGCCAGTTTCAAGTCCAAGATTGCAGAGAATTCAATTTGACGCCCAGCATCGTGTAGAAACAGTTCCAAGATACAGTATTGAATCAAGAGAAAGCCTGTGCAAAGTCATCCAAGAAGCACGAAGACCCGAAAAGATCGCCATTTTTCCATTACAACGTGGTGTAACAGGGTTGCTGCAGCTCCTCAGCTCTCTAATGACTTGTATGCGACTACATAATCCATAGTTTCAAGGTCGGCTGTTTGTTAATATTCCTGCTGTTTGTTATTCACTGTTATGAACAGGAGAACCCGTTTAGCATGGGGTAGAGAGGAGATTGAAGCATGGACCAATGAGCGACCGTTCTCTTCACTGATGCATCCTGGTTTAATCAACGATCCTCGTCGCACGTTTATCTGGGGGAAGACAAGCACCCGCTACTTGTCCTCCATATCCGCGCAATCGACAATATGGTGGCGGAGGTTTGACGGTCTGGGCAAAAATCACGCTGGATGGTCCCACACTCCTCCATGTCTTTGAAAGAGGCTCTGTGACAGCTGGCAGACATAGGGTCTTGGGATCCTGTGTTTGCCTCTTCAGAGGTGCTGTTGGCTCTGAGTCCGTTTAAATGACGATAACGCAAGGCTACATAGAGCTCTTCTGCTCGGCGAATTTCTAGAAGGGGAAAATATTTGCCGGATGGTTGGCCAAGCAGATCTCCAGAATTCAACCCAAAAAAGCATGTCTGGGTCTGTCTCAGGAGGGAATAACAACTTGCAATCTTCATCCAGGACCTATGGATTTGCGTTGTTGAGCGAGTGGGACCAAGTGCCCCAAGAACTAAACTGCCTCATTTCAAGTATGGAACCAGCAGTGCGGCTTGCCTATCTGTTAAAGTGAATCATACCCCCTACTAACCCACATTTGTTTTCAATTTTGCAACCGCTGTTTCATACCATCCGACTAAAACGAGTGTTGTTCATGATTCGGGGTGTGTATTTTAAATGTTGGAAAGTTATTTGTTTTGTATTGCATCGATGTATGTGAATTCCAAATCTCATCAAAATCCAGTCCAGTACTTCTCGAGATAATTGACCAAGTCTGAAAACTCTCTTAATTTTGAGCGCTAGAGCTTTTGCCAGGGCTGCGGTGTGGAAGAAAAATAGCCGACTCCGACTCCGACTCCGGCTTTTTTATTTATTTTTTTTTCACACCCCTCCCCCTCAAAGGAAGGGGGGAAAACCCCAAACAGAGATCGAAATATTAATTCTTTTTAATGAAATTTTCGCGTTGTATTTTATTTTAAACCGAAGATGCATACAACGTTAAAAATTCAATTTGAAAATCAAATTATCCAATAGTTGCGATTTCTAAAATGAGATTACTTAAAAAACCCATTTTTAAAAAAATTCAAAAGGATTAATTTGCTCCCCTTTAAAGCTTAAGAAATAGATGTTGATCAAGTCCTGTGCTTTCAATTTTTGAAAGCACAGAGAAGAGTGAGGGAAAGAGTTTTGAGAGAAAAAAAAACTTTTTTGCTAAGTCAGAAAACTTTTCCTGGGGGGGGTGATCCCCCCCCCTCCCGAGGGACATCTCAACTTAATTTCAGAGTTTATAAAAATTGAAATACTTTAATTCAAAAAATCTTCCCCCATAATAAATCTTTAATTTCATCTTAAAAATTTCAACAAAAATATTGCACTATATTGCGGAAAGAGGTCGGGTACATGGACGTCTGGAGTAAATTTTACACAAAATGCGGAGGTATACAGCTTTGTACGAATAACTTTTACTATACTTACATTTCTCGGCTCAATTTTTAATTTTAATTTTACTGGCAGCTTCAGAATCAACCTTAATATAAAGATTTTAGAATTAACTACAATTATTGAGTGTTGTAACGAATAAATCATGTACTAATTCTATTTTGTACTTTTCAGTGATTACCGAGCTTTCTTAGATAAAGTCATTAGATTTAAAAAAAAAAAAACATTTATATTTTATCGGATCTTTTGGATTTGCGCTTTTGTGCCAACACTTATTTGAATTGACCAAGCACACTCAAAAGTTTCCCGACTTGCTCAAGCGATACATACATTCCTTTTACTATTTTACAACTGAAATCGACGTTTAAAAAAAATGTATTATTATTTTTATTTGAAAGTGATTAGAAAATTTTAGGCAACAAAACCGTTTGCTGACAGTTGCTATCAGTTAAATAAAGTTAGAAAATAAGCAAACTAGTAGGCGGCGTAGGTAGCTGTTACAGAAAGTTCGATAACAATCAAGCCAGCTGGTAATCACAATGAGTTATTTTCTTATTAGTAGGCTTTTATTCATGTAATAAGTTTAATTGGTAGTCAGTTTTTTTTAAAAATGCAAGGAGAGTCTGGAAGAAGAAAAAGAAACCAGTAGTCGGAGTCGGAGTCGGCATGTTTTCGAACGACTCTGACTTCGACTCCTTTACCCCAAAATCAGTCCGACTCCGACTCCACAGTCCTGGTTTTTGCATCAAAATCGGTTAATCCATTTTGAAGTTACGGTACCTGAGACAAAAATATAGATACATGTGTTAAACTGATAATTTCCTTCCTTTTTCGTGAAAAATCGAGGGATTTGCATTCTCTGTTACTACAAAACCGAATTTAGAAGTCTTATAAAATATTTCCACTTTTGGTGAGCATCTGTTAATAAGGCTTTTGCTACACTAAGGACCGTAAAACAGATTTAAAAAAAAAAAAGACTTTTACAAGTAAGAAGTAAAAAAAAAATGTTTTACATCAGAGCAATAAAATTATAGTTTCTAAAATGACATTCGGAATAGGATTAATTTTGAAATTATTTCTTTGATTTCATTTCAACAGAACAAATCCATGTATTGCAAGGATATACATGGATTTGTTCTGTTGTCTACTATACAATAGTAGGCAACTGTAGTGTTTTAAATAAATAATTTTATGTATCATAAGAAACAAAATCGATATCATTGCAGCAGAAGAAATCCTATTTGTAGGAAAATTACACAATAATAGTCAACAGCAGAGTTTTAAATAATGTTATGCATAAAAATGCATTTAATCCAGAAATTCTCATATCCAAATATAATTTCAGCTTATTCAACAAATATTTTTACTGAATATTAAACAACGATTAATCACACTTTCAATTTTTTTGCAAACAAAATATATTCGCAAATTAATCACTTAAGAAATTCTGAAAAGTGCAAAATAATATATACATTTTCTTCACCTCTCAGTATTTCTTTAGAAAACTGAGCAAGAAAAAGTTTTTTTTTTTATTTATTTATAAATTTGATTACAGCTTGAAAAAAGATTGGTGACTCACTTTATTTAAGTTTATTTTTGCCACTTTTTTCCAAAATCTTTAGACAAGTGATTAATCTTTTATAAAGTAGCATGACTAAATAATTCTTCGTTCAAGTTAATTTTCAATTTTTGGATAGAATGGAAAAGTTCTATGTATCACTGCACCATATTTTATTCAAAAAGTGCATCTTGTTTAAAAAAAAAGTTTTTTTGTAGTTTGATCGTTATTTTTTGCATCAATGCAGCAGACGATGAAAAACTCTGAATATCTTTTTCAAATATTTTTTACTTCATTTCAAATGCTGCTGTTTAAACCCTTTTTACTCTCATTAGCCCATTTCGATGTTTGGTTGTGCTATATATGCTGCCGTATAGGACCAAAACTTGGTAAATGTCGACATTAGCCGGTGGTTATCAACAATCACGTGCCAAAGACATCTGCAAAAGGCCTAATCTTAACGGTGAATCGCCAGTGAAAGTAGCCGTTCTTTAATTTTATTATTGTATACAGTAGCGTATGAATACGCACAACGTGTCTGTGTGTGTTCACTTTGGGTTTCAAAAAGTAAGGTAACAAGCCTAATCAGAGTTATTCATTAATTAGAAATGTGTCTACACATTTGATAAAATAAGATGTTTATGTGTGTTTGTGTGTGTATGTGTGTGTGGCAGACTTCCCGGAAAAACCTCAAGCCCTAGAAAAATGAAATTTAATTTTTGTTTTCCAACGATATGCCTTTTGAAGTCATGTTTTTGATAAACTAATTTAGAAAGAAAGTTTTTTAATGTTTTACGTAATTTTTTAGCAGTTTTAGCAGAATTGATTAACTAATTGTTACGTTGAAGCACTGTTGTAAAAAGCAAAACTAAATTTTAATAGCCATCTACTTGCTAAAATTGTGTAATTTTAACTTTCCTCAAACAATGAAGTTCAGGGTTAGAAATAACGGCTCACCATATTTTTCGCCGACATTTAAAATTTCCTCCAAAAATGTATCAAAATTTTATGCATTTTTTAATTAATTATGTATTTTTCAAAATTGTATGCCCTTCTATTAAATGTATCAAAAGTTAAAGTTGAAACTGGAAAACAGGGGGGCGGAAAATTTCTTATCGGCGAAAAGTAGGGGACAGCGAAATAACATACATTGTTGAGTTTCGAGTTATGCCATTCATTTAGCGGTGCATCGAAAGGGTATATTGACACGCAAGATTCTTTTACTAAACGAGCTGATGTGTCCATCACATGACTTCCTTTTACGCCAATTTAAGGATAATAGTGCCTTGGAGTAAGCAAAGAAACTTTAAATACTTTTACCTCAAGTTTGTTGCGAAATGAAGCAAAAAAAAAAACATTTTATACTGATTAGTTTTCCCAATATTGGACATTTTAATATGCTTCAATGGTTAACTCTCTAAATATCTAAATACCGCCCAATGGCCAAAATGAATCCAGATTTTAAAAAAAAGAAAGAAAAAACAGCCAAATTTCTCGCCATGTCGACATTTTTGTAAAAATTAAAAACTAAAAAAGCAACGCAAAATAAGATGATGCAAATATATGCAAAAGGTATGAAATTAAGCTAAATTTTGCTTACGAATATTATTAACAAAAATAATGGGAAAAAAATAATTGACTAAAAAAAACAAATATTCTTCTTGTGGGTAGAGTGGATGTGGGCCTGCTCATTCGGTTTATCAGTCTCTTTGTCTCTACGTATATCGCATGTATTTGAACACACTGTGAACGTTGATTCAGTCACTCGCGCAGAGAAAAGATTTTAACTATGCATTTTATTGTAGATGGAGGAAATGCTGAAAATTTTTGAAATCAAATTTTTAATAAAGCATATAAAAAATCAACGCATCATCAAATACATCTGCTTCGTGTGGAGGGAAAATAACCTGCTCTGATTCTTGGAGTTTTAGAGCCTTTGACTCTGACTCCGACTCCTCCACTTCTCCGACTCCGGAGAACTAGCAGAGTTACGAACTCGAAAGAAAATGAACGACTCCAACTCATAGAGCTATAAGACCTTCTGCTCCCAACTCTGACTCCTTCAGATCCCTTCAATTGAACTCTCATTCCGCAGCCCTGGTCTCGTGAGTTGTCCTTCGTTCAATTTTATTTATTACATATTCCTTCATTTAAGCGCTTTTAAAAGGTTTAGTGTAAAACTAATGCTTAAATGTGAGAATTATTGCTAACAGCATATAATACTAGGTAAAAAAACAATATTTTATACGCTTTCAGGAATGGTATTTTAAATTAGTAAAATTTTCTGTCTACTTCTAGTGTTGACAACATTAGTTGAGTTAGCTTCTTGAAATGATTGAAACTGGAGTATTGGTTATGTTTTCCAGTAGTTTTACTGCTCTAGTTATAACGGAAATCGGAGTATTTTGACAAACGCATTTTGCAATTTTTCATGCCACGTGATATTGTCATGTGTACCCAGCTCTAAATAATGTATAGTTTTACATTATAGAAAATAGAATTGTATACTTCTGGAATTTCTTTTTTATTTATTTATTCTCATGAGCATACTGGTCCAATTATACCGTTTGACATTTTCAACTTACTCATCCAGTCGACTCAAAACTTCTTTTTTCTTCGTTTAACATTATTCATGATACTTCTGCCTCATTAAGAGAACATTCAAGATCCTGTTACATAATATTGACAAACGACGCTGGGAAAAAATGACCAGTTAATAAAATTGCTTTAATAACTTATTTAAACGCTATTTTCTTCAGCATCTTCCAAAAGAAAAATGTTTTCTTTTCGAAGCGAAACTTGTTTTTCCCCATTTTAAGTTTCAGCACTTCCGTAGTGATAATCAAGACAATATATTACGAGATAGAAGCCACCGTACCTCAAGGCTTTAATGAAGTGGATAAATTATTTTCGTTACAGCAGAATATGCCAGAATGAATTGCACGAACAAAAAAAGCTGTTGTTAATCAAGCCCCATTCTTTTATGAAAGATTTAACGCACTTTTTTGTATTAATAAACATTGAAAAATGTAACTCTAAAAATTACCTTAAAAAACTGAAACTGCTCACGGAAAAGCTTTGGGCGGTCGTTTTTAATTTTGATCAAAGAGCTCGGCAAAACATCATTGAAATTTCTTTTTCGTTTTGATTTATGAAAAAGTGTTTTCAACTTTTTTTTTCATTAAAAATAAAAAACTAATTGAATACTTAATAAAATGAAAGAAACATGAGGCCTCTTCTTTAATAAGTTTGCCAGTTATTTTGTTACGGGAGAGTTTTGTCTGACATTATTTCTGTGCTATCCTTTAACTAATTTATTACTTCCTTTTACATAGTAAAGGAAGTATTGTACATTCGAGAAAACATTTTCACTCAAATATCGTCCCCAAATGAATGTTGAGGGGTTTTTTTTTTTTTTCTTTTTTTTTTCTTTTCAGCTCGACCGCACGTGCATACATACTTTTAAGAATGTATGGACGTCCAAAACTGTTTCGGTCAAGCAAGGTCAATTTATCCTAAAATATAGGCATAAATAAAATATAGACATGAAAAGTTTTAATTTTACGTTGAATTTTCTTTTTCTGTGCAAGTATAGAATAAAATGGTAAAAATTTCAGAAATTTTAGGACAAAACTTGAAATTTTAGGAATTTTAGAACAAAATTTGAAATTTAAGGAATTTTAGGATTTTTAGGACATCTCCTACCCCTAAATTGAAAAATTTACGACAAAACATGAAATTTTAGGACAAAATTTGAAATTTTAGGATAACTCCTACCATTGGAAACATCCATTTTGACGATCCCCGTGTTTCCTCGTGGCATCTGTATATGCGTATGTACACTCCTGTTTGTGAAAATTGAAACACCACGGAGGACTTACGCGAGTGAGCTGAAAATTGCAGGAAATGTAAAGTAGGGCATGATATGCAAATGATTAGAATTGCAGACCGGTAGCGCATGCGTATGCTGAGCAGCGCCCTCTGAACGGCGGATCGATCCGAATACAAATATACGGCTGTAGCGAGGTGTGTAAGATTATCGGTGATTATATGCTGGAGTAAACGTTAACTGAATCTTTACTATGCCTCTTCGACGAAAGAAAGCGAAATTCGAGCAAATTTCGGAGTTTGAACGGGGCAGAATCGTCGGCCTTCGTGAAGCTGGATTGTCTTATCATGCAGTAGCCGCTCGTGTGCAGCGTAACAGCTGCACAATCATGCGTGTTTGGAAACAGTGGACGGACGAGGGTCGGATAGCTCGGAAATCCGGGAGTGAAACCCGAAATGTGACGTCAGCTCGCGATGACAGACACCTGCTGCGTATGATGCCAACGGAGCGCACAGCTTCTTCTAAACAATTGGCAACACAGTGGTCAACAGCTACAGGTGTTTCATTGTGTGCTTCATCAATTCGGAGACGTCTGCTACAGCGTGGGCTGCGCGCAGGGATTCCTTTATACAGGATTCCTCTCATGCAAAACCATCGCCGCCTGCGGCTACAATGGGCCAATGTGCATAGAAGCTGGCATGCTGATTGGCAGCAGATCGTCATTTCCTAACAAATAAATATTGATGTGTCTTTTTTCTCTTTACATTATAAAGATTATCAGTTGTTCATATTCGTAGTTTCATATATGTCACGAAATCGCTGTAAAAATATTCTATTCGCATTCATTAACTTGTTGAGACTCTAGCTCAGCTTAAATATAAACAAGCAACTCGAAATCTTAAAACAAAAAACCCAAAAAGCTAAGTCCGCGCGCAAGTGCAGTTGAAATGGCAAATTTGTGATAACCGGGATTTAGCGTCAAGTTGGAAAGCTTTCCTCTAAAAATCAGAAATCTTTCTAGAAGTTACCTGGATGCTTTCGGAAGAGCTCAGAAACTTTCCCAATAAAAGTCAGTCAAATTTCTGGAATAAAAGGAACCTTCCTTAGACTTAGATGTTATTCTAAGTTTCCAGGAAAGCTCTTAAATCAAATACGGCCGAAGCTGCATTGCAAAAAATCCGGAACAGCTTTTTTTGCCTGCTACTTTTGTAAAAGATTCCATATTCAAAGACTGCATTTTGTTCTCGCTTGAAGCCAAATCAACCTGGAAGGGTCGTAACTGAGTTGAAAGCGAAATGTCTAGTAAAGAAGTTGAGCATATCTTCGGTAGCCAAAAATTTTTTTCACAACAGTGAGAAATATTCATTCAGTGATTCGTGAAACTTTTCGGAAATATATACCTGTTTTTCACGAGAAACTGGTTTTAATCGATGAAATCCCGAAAAATTGTCCAAAAACTATCAGCAACGCTTTGAACTTTTCTTACAATGGAAAATTACTACTCTAGTTTTACTTGAAAAGTTTTAAAAGCTTTCCTTTTGCTAGCGTACAACAAAAAAGGTTTAAAACTTTCTACGAAATAATTGACAGCACCACAAAAAAAGAAAAATAGAAAAACATGCTGACATTTGTGAAAAGCATTGTTGAAAAGCAAAAATTTAGGTAACATTTTCACTAACCTTTTGAAAAAAGTTTCAAAACTAACTGGCTGCTGATTTGCATATTGCTTAATGACCTCAGGCAGCTAATGTCATTAATTCGTAGTTATCTTCTTCGTATATATTATTTATAATCAACACCCTCATTAACTTTGACGGGCTTCCCAAGGCTGAGTAATTATTTCCAAGAGGATAATGACCATTAATTATGATCTTAAGTTACGAGTCAAAATTAATGGCAATTATCTGCAGTCTGAAGCAAAAAATGATAATTTTTAAAAACTTCCTTTCTGCATTTCACAATTATCACTGATACAGCTTCCGACTGTTGCTCTAAATTTATTATTTGCTTTCACTATTGTTTAATACGTAATGAAATCGATATAAAAGACATACGCCAAGCAGCTATGGTATTTATATTTTTCAAGTGATGGTTACTTAATTAGCGGGTTCACTTTAAAACAAGACTGAGTGAAATGACTTAGTTATTAAATATTTGCCTCAAGTAAACTTCTATCCTATTACTTCTCCACGGTGATTCGCTCCCAGTGTGACAAACTTCCAGAGCGCCCTCTACCGCATGAAGCGCGCATTTCTAAGCCTTGTTTGTGATTCTGACACTTTCTACAACTTAGTCTAACTAATAACCACTCTGTACTCTCATAAATGTAACGCTCGCTTTCAAGGATTCTTCAATCGTAAGACAAATTTCGTCATTTACGACCATTCTTTCCTTACTGGATCAGAAACTTTTGCTCAAATCTCGCGAAATTATTGTCGATTTCACGAAAAGGGTTTACTCGGCGAATTATTTGCGAAGCCATTTCATGGAATATCACGAAAAACATTCCACGTATTTTTGAAACTACAGGGTGTTTCAAAATGAATAGCGGGGTTTTAACATGTTATAATATTTATTACACCAAACTTACAGCCACAAGTGATATATCAAAGAGAAACTCAAACAGTTTTGTTTGTTGGCATCAGTGCGCATGCGCATGGAATGTTTCTGCTGCCATCCGCTAGAAAGCGCTTGTAGCAAAGATTGTGACTACAGAACAGAAAGCGTTTTGTGTTTTATATTGCAGCAAGATGGTGCACCGCCTCACTGGCATAATGAGGTACGCGATTGGCTTAACCTAACTGTACCCGACCGCTGGATTGGCCGTAAGGGGCCTAATGACAGGGCTTGTTTCCCATGGCCTCCACGGTCACCCGACCTAACGCCGTGTGATTTCTATCTTTGGGGGTTTATTAAGGACCGTGTGTATGTTCCTCCACTGCCAGCCGACCTTCCCGAATTAAGGAACAGGATTGAAACAGCTGCGTTGCAGCAATTACTAATGAGACACTCATCAAAGTTTGGGAAGAACTCGCGTACCGTCTTGATGTGTGCCGAGTGACGAATGGTGCTCACATTGAACACTTGTAGGCTATTATGTAAAACTGTTTGAGTTTCTCTTTCATTTGATATATCACTTGTGGCTGTAAGTTTGGTGTAATAAATATTATACCATGTTAAAACCCCGCTATTCATTTTGAAACACCCTGTATATGTAGTTTATGTATCTGTAATCAATTCTTATAAACTAGAAAATCACCCGTCAAGGTACGACGGGTGAAAATTGATTGATCGACATTTGAACGAAGCAATATCCTGTTCGGTGATAGTTTGATAGTTGAAATTTTAACCCTAACTCCATTGAATTAACCCTAAACTCCAGTAGATAAAGTAGACAACTTTTTCGTTTCTCATTCTCCTAAAATGACAGTCTTACCAGTAAAGCCGTTAAGTTACCAGATCGGTTCAGCCTTGTCACAATAAAGCCTTTCCCTACATGTTAAACATGATCAAAGCATATTATCGAATTATAATGCCGTGGCCCGAGTTTCAATTTTGATGACGTCAGGAGCGTTACTCGATCATTGACCTAATATATATGAGGATTTTTATTACTTCTATGGCTCGAATTACTTTTAAAAGATTATTGAAGCCTTGCAATCATTCCTGATACTTATAGCCCAGTCAATAAAGGTTTCGTGTCGCAACTATTTTGGGAAAGCTAAATTTTTGAAGGTTGTTAGTACATAATGTACACACTAAAAAAATACAAAGTCCCGACCCCCACCCCCCTTGCTTTCTCCCCTACCCCCTCCGAAACATTGTCGGAGCAGTACTATGATTATACGCTTTTCGTGTTGCAACTACTTAAAAGCAAGCTGAGTTTTGGCAGGATGTTAGTACATAATGTATTCTTTTAAAAAGTACAAAGTCCCGACTCCCACCACTCTTTCTCCCCTTCTCCCCCTCCGAAACACTGCAAGAACAATATTATGATTGTACGCTTTTCTTGTCGCAACTAATTAAGAGAAAGCTGAATTTTGGCAGGATGTTAGTACGTAATGAATTCTTTAAAAAAAACAAAGTCCCGATCCCCACCCCTCTTGCTTTCCTCCACATCCCCTCCGAAACATTGCAAGAGCAGTACTATGATTATGCGCTTTTCGTGTCGCAACTAATTTGAGGAAAGCGGATGTTTTCCAATATGTTAGTACAAAAAGTATACACTAAAATAAGACAAAATCTCGACCTCCCCTCTTTCTCCCCCCCCCCCTTCCCCACCCCTTCCGAAACATTGCAAGAGCAATATTATGATTATACGCTTTTCGTGTCCCAACTAAATAGGGGAAAGCTGTTTTTTTTTCAAGATGTTAGTATACAAAGTATAAACTAAAAAAACACAAAGTCCCTACCCCTATTGCTCCTCCCCCCCCCCGTCCGAAACATTGCAAGAGCAGTATTATGATTATACGCTTACAGCTCGAAAACTAATGATGATACCGGAGTATTCCTTTTATTTCACTTCTTACAATATTATAAACCAGTGGTCCCCAACCTACCGTCCACGGGTCACATCCGTCCCATGAAACTGATCAGTGTGAACCGTTGTTATGCGAAATGTTACAACTCGAGGACTATGTTGCAACTGGTTTCTGAAAAATAGGTTGCATTCAACAACAACAACAACAACAACAAAAAAGGCATCAAGTTATTATAACTACAATTTTTTTTTATAAGGGGTCATCTAACAGTTTGTTGGCTTGATGTGAACTATTGTTATAATGCATTCCACTACAGTATTCTCAGATAGACGTACAATCGAACCCAGTTTTACGACAGATACAGTTTGTAACACAATGTTTTACAATTGCAAGATATGAGTAGGAAAATTTCACACTTGAAGCAGAGGTAATTGTCATGATCTTAGGAATCAGTATGATGCTTGAAATATATTTCCAAACCCATTCTTCTGCTGGAAACTTAAAACCTAACCAAGTTTGAATAAAAGTTTGTGAAAAGCAAGTAATCGCAAAAATGTCCCTAAAGTCCACTTTTGATTTATCAAAACTTCCACCAACTTCAGACGTCACTCATTAACATCTTTTAAAGGTTTCCACCAGAGTTTTTAGGGTCAACACCAGATTCAAACTTGGTTAGGTTTTAAACGTCCCCCAGAAGAGTGGGGTTGGCATTATACTTCATGCAACAGACTTATTCCTAAGTCTAAGAAGATTACCTCTGCTTCAAATGAACTTCTCCAATTAATATCTTGCAATTGAAAACATAATGTGTTTCAAACTGTATCTGTCGTAAAGCTAGGTTCGATTGAACGTCTATGTGTGGACACTGTAGTGGAATGCACTGTAACAATATTTCGGACCAAACCAACGAAATATCAGAAGATGGCCCCTTATATAATACTTAAAAATAATAACCAAAAGCAATATTAAACGTTAATAATATCCGCTGCGAGAAAATAATCTCAGTTCAAATAAACTGTTCCTGATTTATTTAAAGCTTAAATAGTTAGCCAAGCATTAACATTATTTTGTAGACTATCGCCGACACAAACTAATTATAAACTTTTGTAACAAATAATTGCATTATGGCAGTACAAACTTTAAGTGAACGTCATTACATTGTTGATCCATTTGAAGAAAATGATTATTATCACATTATATCTTAATATATAAAAATCTTCTGTGCGGACGTTTGTCACCATAAGGCTTTTAAATGGCTGGACCGATTTTGATCAAATTTTTTGTGTGTAATTGAATTGTGGCAAGCATGGTTTCGAAGCGCGATGGATCGAATCGGAAACGTTTTTGTTAATTAATTAATTAATTTAAACATTGGACGGCTATATCTCCCAAATGATTAATATTTATTTTAATCTATTGTTGAGCGAGAACTGAAATAAATATTTAACCCGTTGCCAAAGGACAATAAGAAAGCCAGTTCTGCTTTTTGTAATGAAATTTCCTACTGTGATATGTCAATTGAGAATAGATAAAACGTAGAGAGATTGTGTGTGTGTGTGTGAAGCCTTCATTTCTTGAAAGCAACGATTTTAGGTCCCGAGATATATTTTAAAGTAAAGTACTGGTAAAGTAAAGTTCACGCAAAACGTGTGCTCTGTCGTCGTAGTTGAACCATGTGACCGGGTCGGTGCTTTAGGTTTTCCGAACCAAATGATCAGAAAGTATCGAGCCCAGCAACATTTGTTTCTCGGCTCAAATCCATCTCAGTTTTGGCACCAATGTCAAGAATACTTTAATAATAAACTGATTAGTTTGATAATCCTTAAAGGAAAAGATGATGGAATTTAAAGACGAAACAAATTTTATTTTCGTTCAGGTAAATTACAACAGCTTAGTTCTGTACCCAAAAGATCAGTGCAGTGGAAGATCTTTATCTTTGGTGGAAAGAAGAAATTAGGCAGTATGTGAAGTTTTAAAAGTTTTCGTTCAAAAGATCGGACTGCTAATCCGTCGGAGTTGGCTTCACTCACTGATCGACTGGATTACAGTAACGTGGTGGCTTGGCGACTTTGGCTTTAAACAGTACAATTGCATGATCATTTGTTTACATTTTAAAGCTACTGTTAATGTAATGTATTGTATTTTTTGTTTATTTGACGAAATATTTCAAATTGCAAAGAAATGCTTTTCATTTTTAAAGAATTTTTAGTCGTTTTAATTGAAGAATGTGTTAATTTTACATCGGGAGGAAGTGGAGGGATAAGTGATTTTCGCTTATTCAGAGAACTGTTTTTACCTTTATCATTTTCTAAAACGATATATCCTTTCGATTGTTTTATTCTTTTTCATATGGGGGATGTTGCAGCGGGATTTCCTGTTTGTTCCAGATGGGTAGTTAGTTTTTTACGCTTAATGTCTACGGACACTTTTTATCCGTTGAGTATGGCTGATGGAACAAACCATCAAGTACGGGAGAAAACAAAATTAATAAAACAATTGCTCAGTGGGCATTAGATAAATCAAGTTGTAATAAATATACGCATTCTGACACCAAGCAGTTTATAACATTTTCTTTTTACTTATTTTTTTCAATGAAACGGTTCAAACACTTGATAGTTTATTAAAATTTTTTAACTTTTCAATTTACAAATTTTGAACAGAACAACGTCTGTCGGGTCCTCTAGTTATCTATAAATTTTGTTCAAACATTTCTTTCCAAGACATAAGGATAAAAAGCATTAATTTGTTGAAGTTACTTTTTGGTTTTTGTTGTGAGTTTTCTGCATATGATTAAGTGGTAAAACGGTGAAACTGAGCTATCTACATAAAACGTGTATGCTTCAGAATTTGTGAATAACAGTGGTCCCCAACAATGTTTTCAGAAACTAATTTCTAAATATTTGGCTAACAATTTGTAACATTGTCATTAATCGTGCTCTTTGAGTTGTAACATTTCACAAAACAACGGGCCACACGGATCAGTTTCGCGGACCGGATACGGCACCTGGGCCGTAGGTTGGGCACCACTGGTTAATAATATTGTTAGGAGTGAAATAAAAAAAAAAGAAACATTCCGGTAAGATCATAAATTTTCAAGCTGTACGTGTATAACCATAATACTGAACTGATCAGTGTGCAATGTTTCAGAAGGAGGGGGGGGAGGAGCAGCAAGAGAGGTTGGGGTCGGGACTGTCAAGGTTTTAGTGTACACTTTATGTATAAACATCGTGCAAAAATTCAGCTTTATCTTAATTAGTTGCGAAAAGAAAAGCGTATACTGCACTGTATCATAGTACTGCTTTTGATGGTTTTTACAAAACTAAGGCTAAATAATAGAGAGGCAAAAGTGCACATCTGTAACAAACCAACTAACACCCCTATAAACTATTAGATACGTCCATTTCCGCCTATAAACCGGATATTAACCTTTCCATGTAATCGATGGTCAGACAGTAGCTGCATTTTAAAATAACATTACATACGAGATTGAAGAAGCGAACTACATTCCTCCATTTTGTAACATTTTTTAATCAGAGTTTGATCTGGCAGTTTATGGCATGTCGGATATTACATGCCTGAAATACAGTCATCACAACTAATTAAGTGCAATATCATAGCATATTTACAGGTATGGTCCCATAAAAATCAGCTTAGCATTTACGTTAACACTAATATCGACATAAAACCAAAATTTTTTTAATTTGCAGTAACGCGTTATTTTGAACTGGATGTGCAATAGTTATCTTCGACGAATATAAATATTTAACGAATAATAGTAAAATATTTGTAATAGTTTCAACTTTTTTTCCAGTTAATTGTACTGAAAAAAATATGTGTTTACAACTTAAACCAAAAAAAAAAAATTTTTTTTTTTTTTACCTTTCTTTCATTGCAAATCAGAAGAACATAAATAACTGCTCAAAATCTTTCCACTAAAATATGTCTGTCTAGTCTGTAATAACGTGTTTTGAGTCACTTAGCTGAGGTATTTAGTATCAAAAACAGCTCTACACTTTTTTTCAATCTTTGCGGAGCGACCGAAAACATCTCAAACACTTCCCGCTTAATTTTTCCAAAAGAATTAAAGTTCTTTAAAGTTTTGGCATAAATGTGCTCTGTCACAATCCCATCTCTTTAAAATCGTCAGCATCTCGCTATCCTGCACAGTGCACGCAACTGAAATGCTGCTCGGCCACCCTTCCTAACAGAACGCTACTGAAATGCGGCTCAGCCACCCTTCCTAAAAGAACGTCACTGAAATACGGGTCAGCCACCCTTCCTAACAGAACGTTACTGAAATGCGGCTCAGCCACCCTTCCTAAAAGAACGTTACTGAAATGCGGCTCAGCCACCCTTCCTAAAAGAACGTTACTGAAATGCGGCTCAGCCACCCTTCCTAACAGAACGTTACTGAAATGCGACTCAGCCACCCTTCCTAACAGAACGTTACTGAAATGCGGCTCAGCCACCCTTCCTAAAAGAACGTTACTGAAATGCGGCTCAACCACCCTTCCTAACAGAAGTTTTCTAGGACTGTATATTATACATTTCTAGTGTATAAGTCACCGGAGATGCGTTCTATTCTAAAGTTCTGCATAAAGCAGACTTTCTATGTGAAAAAGAGTGGCAAAACGTATTCTAAGTTCTTAGTAGACTTCAACTCACTGTTAAAAACAGTTATAACACTAATAAATAAGTTTTGCCTCGTGGAGATGTTTCTGAAGATGTCTGAGTTTTAACCGATAGCCGCAGCGCCATTCGACACCTGCGCAATTGGACAAGGGTTGGAGACGATACTTCAGTGACAATTCTGAAAAATTTAAAAGCACTTTCCCAACATCACAGAATGTTTTTCAATGGATGTCCTCACACATTGGTATCCTGGGCAATGACAGCCGATATTCTTGCCAAAGAGGGCTCTTCTGGGCCTTTAATCTCTCCTAGAAGTCTTATATCATCTGAGATCTGCTCAAAGTTTAAGATGTCATAGAGGAATCTGTTTAAGTCTGAATCGCTGTCTTAAGTCTGAATCGACCTGTCTGAAAAGTCCCTTATTCTTGACACGGTTAGAACCATCCAGGTCAAGATCCAGTAGACTCAAGAGCAGGCATACTAAGAACCTTATTTTTACCAGCAGAGAGAAAGGCTTCCAAACTTGCACTATACAGTGATCTCTCGCTTATACGCGACCTCTGTTATACGCGTTTTTCACTTATGCGCGTTTTTCTCACGGGCCCGGCCAGCGATATAGGAAAACAATGTTAACTCTTGTTCATTTGAACGCGAAACCTAAAATGCACCTTTCACTTATGCGCGATAAAAAATTTTCAAGTTTTAGTTAAATCGCCTATTCACGCTTTGCTTATCGGAAGATTTGTACCCTTCTTGATGTCTCTTGGAATGCTTTCACACACTTTTATTCCAAAGTTCAAAATGTTTCCCAGAACGCGTTTTCTTCCTAAAAGTCGTGGTGACGTGGAAAGCATTGACATAGCCTATCGAGGATCTTTTGTATTCTCACAGACTATGACACTGATCACGCGACAGTTTTTAGGTTTTGTGGAATTCACTTATACTATAGTGTATAAAAAATGACAAAACGTGCAACTTCAAATTTTACATTTTTATTAAATTTCACTGCATAAATGGAAATTATGTGCGTATTTATTCATTAGTATCAGTAGTGTACTATTAGTATTACTATAACTGTTGATAACTTACTGTATTTAAGCTTATTTTTGAGGTGTTTCACTTATGCGCGAATCTCACTTGTGCGCGAAAATTTCGTTGTCCCCTTTGGTCGCGTAGTGAGTGGTCACTGTATATTCTTCGAATTGGTTGTAGGTTATGGGATTTCAGGTCCCTTTATCTCGTTTCAATTGTGAGAGAGAGTAGTTAAAAAACAAATACAATGTAGGGAAGCCCATAAATTTATTTATTTTCATGTGTTTTAATCACTAGAAAACTAGTCTTAGGAAAAAAACAGACAGAAAAACATCAGAAAATGGTGCTAATTTAAACAATTAAAGAAATTTAGAATCGAACTTCAAGGCAAGTCCCATTGGACGATAGCTAATCCTCAGAGGGGAGGAGTGCTTCCATTAGCTCAAGGAGGCTGGAAGGGGTGGGTCGTATCTGCACGTCTAGCTGCAGTTGCTTGAAAATTTTTAATAGTTTCAAAGTTGAGAATCATAGTGTTTGAGGGAGTTTTACACTGATTGACATTGGAGATGTAATAAATTTGATCTGCAATGCTAGGATTTTGATGGGGATGGAGCTTTGTATAGAAATTGGTGGCTTGATTTCTAATGAATTTTTTGATAGGGTCAATTCCTAGGTCTTCGTGCAGAGTATTATTTCCAAACTTGCACTGAATGTGCTTCAGCTGAGGCCTTTCCTTCGTACCTTCTTGCGTGTTTTGGACTGACACATAAAGATCTATCGACCAATCCGCTTTTAGTGTACGACTTCTTATCGATTCATAAACTCTTGGACCTGGTCTAGCATCGACTAGATCATGGGGAATAAGACACAACAACAACTAATAAATAGAAAACTTTTAATTTGTAAACCTGAAATTTTATCATGTAACTTTTCCCTTACGTCATCAAAAAAGTGCTTTTTTAAAAAAGGGGTTCTGCATAAATTACGGTTATTACTCACATATATAACTAAAACTACTTCTCTGAAGCGCTAAAGAAAAATTGACAGGAGAAAAATATACCTCCGTACTACTTTTCAAAAGATTAATCACTTGTCTGAAGATTTTTTTAATGTGAGGAAAAAAAAAGAAGGAAAGAAACGCTGATAAAAATGAGTGACCACTTCTTTTTCTCAGCCGTCAAGTCAAAATGAGCCTATTAATACCCTGGGGGAAAAGTTTTAAAGAAACGTGATAAATTTATGCTCATTAAATTACTTTTTTCTGGATGTCTTCGCTACTACATTTATTAAAATTTTATACGAAGAAAAGGTGCTCAGTATTAATATTTTTATACTACTTAGAATAAATAAGTGCTAAGAGTAGTTAATTGTAACAGCAAGGTATTTGAGAAAATCCTGAAGATAGTTTTTTTATGTGCAATTTGGAATCGTGTAAGAAAACACAATATTGTTGTGGAATGAAATTTAGATTACTTTGTTGTTAAAAAACAGACATACTGGTACCATTTCCCAGGTGTGCCCCCCTAAGCGCAAAGCTACAACCCCCCTAAATATTGCGGAGACCTCCCCACCCAAAATAGCAAGAGTCCTTCCCCCCAAAAAAAGTGAAAAATACCCCTTTCTAACCCCCCCCCCCCCCCCTCCTAAAAAAATATTTAATTGCTATGTCCTTTTTTAGCCAAAATTTTAATGATGTACGTTCACCGCGCGGAAAAAAGCTACATGCCTTGACTGAGACCACTTACATACTCATTGAACTGTTGGTGATCAGATACACATTATCTGGTTTCATCAAGTCTCGTTTACCTTTGTATCGGATGGACACACGTGTTTATACGTAGGCTGTTCAATAAATAACAAGACTAATCTTACTGCCGTAAAACCATTCATGGGAATATTAATTCCTGTGACATGAGAAATGTCTGTGTGGTATGTACTAACAAAAGCTACCGATAGATGGCACCTACGGACTCATGTTCCTGAGTATCACGTGATTGAAGCCTGTTGGCGGGCGCCTACAAGAAATAAAACTAACTCCACTGCTGCGAAACCACTCATCGGAATGTTAATTTCTGTGGCATGAAAAATGTCTGTTGTCTGTATTAACAAAAACTACCGATATTTGTAGGGTACATACTCATGTTCCTGAGTATCACGTGATTGAATTGAAGCCTGTTGGCGGGCGCCTATAAGAAATAAAACTAACTCCACTGCTGCGAAACCACTCATCGGAATGTTAATTTCTGTGGCATGAAAAATGTCTGTTGTCTGTATTAACAAAAACTACCGATATTTGTAGGGTACATACTCATGTTCCTGAGTATCATGTGATTGAATTGAAGCCTGTTGGCGGGCGCCTATAAGAAATCAAACTAACTCCACTGCTGCGAAACCACTCATCGGAATGTTAATTTCTGTGGCATGAAAAATGTTTGTTGTCTGTATTAACAAAAACTACCGATATTTGTAGGGTACATACTCATGTTCCTGAGTATCACGTGATTGAATTGAAGCCTGTTGGCGGGCACCTATAAGAAATAAAACTAACTCCACTACTGCGAAACCACTCATCGGAATGTTAATTTCTGTGGCATGAAAAATGTCTGATGTCTGTACTAACAAAAGCTACCGATAGTTGGCACGTATGGACTCATGTTCCTGAGTATCACGTGATTGAATTGAAGCCTGTTGGCGGGCGCCTATAAGACGCAGCCAGTTCACAAAATGAAAGCGTCGTAGGATCAAAGTTTTGCGATTAAAGTTTGTTTTGTCTGCAAAAATCAGCATCGGAGATCTTTGATAATGATACGTGAAGCTTTGAATGAGGAAGTAATGTTTAAAGTCAGTACTTTTTGCTGGCATAAAGTTTTTAAAGAAGGCAGGCAAAATATGGAAAATATTGAACGTGAGGAACAACCTTCAACGTCCATCGCAAAGACAATGATTAACACTGGTGCTACTATTATCAAGTGGAATCTCAGAATTGTTTTACATCAGTGAGTTCTGACTGTTTCCTCAAGTTAAGAAACAATTACGACGCAAACATTTTGAAAGAAACAAAGCATGTCTAAACTCTGCGGAGGCGGCTTTAAAATAGCTCTGACAAACGTAACGTTCACAAATTTTTAAGAAGTGAACAGAACGTTGGAATAAATGCATTTAGTCCAGCAGAAGTTATTCTTAAAAAAAAACATGTAAATTATGACGATTAAAGTTGTTCTGCATTTTTTTTATTCTATAGTCTTATTACTTATAGAACAGCCCTCGTATATAGTGATAACTTCACGAAAACGTGAACTCTACATGTAAGCAGGGGAATGTTTAGTTTGGTACCGTCTTTGTGTTAGTATCGGGCATATACAGTTGGTGTCATACGGGATCCTTGATAGGTCTAGAAACTACTAGGACATGATTCATTATCATCTCAAGACGCTTGTGGAATATTTCCACTCAATCCTAAATCTATTCCACATCATTTCTTTGCTTTATCTGATCTAACTGAAGTAGCTACTTCTGACAGTCCTCTGGAAATTGTTGCCACTAAAGCTCTGTCTCCACAAAAACCATCTTCTTCCAGACAAACATCCATTAGTAAAGAAACCGCTACAAAGATTCTTCACGAAGTTTTATCCAATCCCAAAACTACCTAGCTAGACAGTGAAGCGAAAACAAGTTGCTTGTGTGAGCAGGATGTAGGGAAAATTATTATTTAACCAAGAATAAAACCCGATTGGATTAAATGTTCCTTACGCCAAAAATGACTGCATGAGGCATGTACAGTAGGGTGGGCCGAAATAAGCCGAAAAAAAAATTTTTTCGAAATCAATTTTTGGATAGCGCGCAAAAGTTGCGTAGTGAGCTAGTTAGCACTCACAAAAAATTTCTTAAACATTAAAAAATATCTAGCCAACGCTATTTGACACTGAAAAACCGAAAAAAAAGTGAAAAATGAATTTTTGTCGAAATTATTTTTTAAAAACTAAATTCCAAATATTTTGCTGGAATGCACCGAAAATGTCATATTTTCGGTGCCAGCACCGAAAATAGCCAGTTCGAGCCCATAAAATGTTTCATTGATTTTAATGAGCATTTAACCGCTCCTTTCTGTAATCAAAAATTGGAGAAAAATGAAAAAATATTGAATTTCTTTAAATACCAATGTGAAAATTATTTTTCAAAATTAAATCATAGACTAATTAATTAAATAGCACTATTAATCATAGTAATTATTATCACGCAATAGTATCATACATTTTCTAGAATTACATATAAAGATAATAACATTTTGAAAAAGAAATCTTCAAATTTGATTTATAATACCTCAGGCATAATGAATATTATTTTTTGGAATAATATTGTCCCTTGTTATCAAATGATGGAAGTTCTTTCCTATTTTGAAGTTTGGCACGAATGTATCCATCTCGTGCAGTTTCACCACGAAATTTTATTGCAACTTTGGTTATTAGTTTCACACAACGTTTCACAGCTTGCGTGTGACAGGGAAATTTCTCGAAAGTGAACTCTGTAGGCTGTTCTTCGCACATTTCTGTCAATTGTTGGTCTTTTAGATGCATCTTTCAATTGTTGATCTTTTACATGCATTGTAAGAGGTGGCTCTGTAACAACAGTTTGCCCAATCAACTAAATCAACAAAATCAACGGCTTCAAAATTAAATTTAGGACGCTTAAAAAATCGTACACCATCCGAGCTCTTCGTCTTCTTATTTCTAGAGTTCAGAATGCGCCTAACAGCTAATCCCCGAATGTATTTTCTTGAGTCAAACAACACTGTGAACAGTAGCTGTTCAGGATGAGCGAAATATGCATTATTTGAGAGAACTTTGAAAAATATCTCCTTAATGTTGTCTGGAAACTGCCTTGCAAGAGAAATCATTTTCCAAAAATGTTGGGCACCATACTGGCAGTTCGGTTTCATTTTTATTTCAAACCACATTGGAGCATAAACTAACATTACATACTTTACAAGCATTGTAAGATTTTCTGATGGAGTTGGTGTACAAGCGTAAAGCCTATATACAAGCGCTATACTATACCCAAGCCCTATATGCAAGCGTATCAAACGGTTTGCAGTTGTCAGCCATCGCGCATGACTGAGTTTGCCTGGGCTACTGTCAGCCATGCTAGAAGGACAACTACCATCTTTTACGGCAAGACATATTCTATATAAATATTGTTGTTCAGTACTTAAACTTTTTCTATCTTCCATGTCCAAAAACAGAAGAATAAGTCAATTTTATCAAATTTGACCACCGGATTTTTTTTTACAATCTCTAAGAAGTTGTTCGATAGCTCCAGAATATGAATGTGGCCCCTTTGTGCAACCGTCCAACTCCAGAATAAGATGCCTCAGTGGCAACTTATTAGTATGCAGCAGACATATGTTCCGCTGTAAAGGTATTTGGAGATATGTCTCAAGTAAACGAATTACTCCACCTTTCCATCCCGTATTTACATTTGTTCCGTCGCATCCAATAACCGTTAAGTTAAGCAAGCTCATATTATACTTTTTTGCAAAGCTTATAATACCTTGCGATTTTTTTTTTTTTTTTTTTTTTTTTTTTTTTTTTTGCACTTTCAACAACTGTTAGTGATAAATGACCGATGTACTTGCTACCTGACTCTTCTATCAGTGCTACATGGTGCTTCAGATGCTAATTTTTGATGGCTAGATGTCTTTTGAAGGGTGTCATCTTTGCGGCCGTCAAAATACAAACTCTTTATAGCTGCCCCTTTAACTGCTCTTTAATCCCTTTCTCTTAGCTCGCTCCTTTTTTTTATCGACTTCTCTCCTTATATTTTTGTTTTGTTTAGGAGAAACTAAGTCGAAATCAGCGAGAACTGCTGTAGCAATTTTAGCCCCTGCTCTATTTGAAGCGCCAGTTAGATCTGCTGCTAAAGCTGTATGAGGCATAGAAAGTCTCATTTGACCTGTCGTTGTTGATGGCGCATCAGTTCGCTTACGTTTTCTTGAAAGCGGATAGTTCAATTTAAAATCGTCATCTGTATTTTCTGTGCTTTCTCCTGATTCAAGCTCTGTTTCAGGTTCATTCAATGTAATATGACTTTCCTTAACCCTGAATCCACTTTTGCTGGTTACTGATATGTCTTTCTCATCCAAAGCAACACTTGTTTCAATTTTTTGGCATCTTTTTTCTCTTTTTCGTAGTTTCTGGGTTGTTACTCTATCCATTTTTCCAAATATTCCTAAACTAGTGGTACTCGCACGGCTTTGCCCGTAGTGGAAAATTAAAAGGTCATTTGGTTCACCTGTATATTTACAAATAATGGATGATAAATTTCTCGCCAATTGGCTATGTTCATTCGCTCTCCCATGTTACGGTTCCACGTCATGATAATTTCGCAATTTACTCGTCCATCGTATGATAATTTTGCTCCGGAAAATGTTCTTAAAATTGAAATAGAAAAAGAACAAAAACGAATGTTCGAAAAATCGCTTCGAGATGCACACCCTCATGCTACAAACTAACTTAGTGCCAAATTTCATGAAAATCGGCCGAACGGTCTAGGCGCTATGCGTGTCACAGACATCCAGACATAAATCCGGACAGAGACTTTCAGCTTTATTATTAGTAAAGATATTCTACGAAATGTATGAAAGTCTTTGAGGATTTCAAGTAATTTACTGACAGATACTTCTAATGTTTGCTGAAACTAGCTTCAACTTTTTATTTTTGACCCCCCCTCCCCCCCCAAAGTGGTTGAAAAGTGCATTTTCGCCCTTTTTTCAGTTTTTCAAGGTCAAATAGCGTCGGCTAAATATTAAACAACTTTAGCGAAATTTTTTATGGTTAATAACGGGCCCATATAGCAACTTTTCCGCACTATCCAAAAACAGATTTCCAGAAAAAGTTTTTTCGGCCCACCCTAATGTACAGTGTATGCATCGTATTGTAAAAATTCTGGGAAGGAAATAATCCGCAAAAATAACAAAAACAGGGAATAATAACATGTACGGCATCTCCCCCACACTATGTGGCATCTCTCAAGCACTATATGGCGTCGCTCCCACTCGTTATGGGAGAGATGGTCAGCTGTCAGCTTACAATTTTTATTTTATATTTATTATTTATTCAAGCCTAAAGCTCTTTAATAGTAATTTTAATACTTAATATTAGTGTAACTGTAAAATAAAACATACAGGGTTGATTTATTTTGCATTTTGAATTTTTTATCGAGTTTATACAAAAAGTATCTGCACAAAAAGTACTCTCCCACTTTTGCCTTGAATCTATAAACTCGGAGCAGCTCTCGCCACCCAATAACGCAGCCAAATTGAAGTTTGAGGAAGAGCAGGGCGTTTGCGGAGGTGCGTCATGTCCATATCCTCTTTAAGGTTACATAGAGGGCAAAACGAGTCCGGTGTAGCATTGATGCGGTGAAAGTGTTTTTGAAGGTACTCATGTCCAGTAATAAGACGGAAAATGTCCACAGATTGCTTTCTGGGCCGATCTGGTATTTTGCGAATTTGTTCGATCCATGGTTTATTTTTATTTTTGATTAAAATGCCTAGAAAAAAGGAAGCCCTGAAGGTTTTTCTGACAATTGACTTGCTGGTGCGGAAATGGCAAGGCAGGTTCAGTTGTTTGTAGTATAGAAGCTCCCTTCTTAGCCAGAAAATCGGCAGTGCAAACTCCACAGTGGGCTGGAATCCACTAAAGCACAGACTTTTTCCCTTACCCGAAAGCCAATTCAGGAGATCATAGCACTGATATGCGGTTCAGGAACGAGAGTCACTCTTTTAATCTATAGCCTGAAGGCAGCCTCGGAGTCGGAAAAGAAAACTAGCTTTGAAAAAGCATCATAATAAGGCTGTAATTGTGGCAGGGTTCGGTGGATAGCAGCCACTTCACCGTCAAAAGCCATTGCATATTGGTCACTGGGGGGTGTATAAAGAGAACAGCTCACAGTAGACAGCAGCTCCAGCATTGGTGGAAATATTCGTTCTGGAGCCATCAGTATATACCCGCAACCAGTGGCGCACACAAGGGAGGGGTCCAAGGGGTCCGGACCCCTCCCAAAGGTCTTGCTTTTTTCCCCGATTGATTACGATTCTGTGTATTTTGTGCGTAAAATAAATTCAAACAAATGTAAAATTAATTTCAGTTCTAATAAGTGAAAAAAAAATCCTCATGATAAAAGATTTTTTTTAAATATTGTGCTCTTTTCCTATAACGAATTGCCTATTACAAGCAGAATGGTGATTATAAATGAATACACTAAAAAACCATGTTTTAGTTTTGTAATTACAGATTACACCAAATGAGATTCTATGAACTTCTAAATCATATGGTGCTTCTGCAACGATGAATTTGATTTGTTGAATCCGTTTTTTAATTATGAGAAAAGTTAATGCGCATATTTTGCGGTCTGGTAATTTATTTAAGTATATTTTATTAAATAACACTAATTGTTTATTCAATTGTTTATTTTTTACTGTTTTTCGTTCTCGAGAATCGGAAAAAATCAAGTCAATATGTTTGACGGCGTATTGGGGATATGATATGAGACTGAGGCTTTCGATCTTGAACCCTCCCCTTCCAAAATTCCTGTGTGCGTCACTGCCCGCAACCATTCTTCTTCCGAGTAGCAATAGTTAATGATTTCATAGGTCAATGCTTTAAGCATGCTTCCACTAGAATCAGTTTAAAATACATTCTTGTAAGAGATCAAGGCGAGCTGAGAAATTGTTGTTCTCAACAGGGTTAGGAGGTGGAAGAAACTTTTTAACTTTCAAATCGAGATTTAAACTGGAAATCACCTCTAACACGTCCTGCACAACGCCGCTTTGGGGTTTAAGTTTTCACACTTTCTCAAGCGACACCTGATCTCAGAGGGACAAGCAACACTAGGGGCTCTGATAATCTTCTCCCATAACAGAACAGCACTTTCTTGAATAATTACAGTAATATGTCTATTGCTTGTACAAATCTGCCTCGAATTAATGTTAGTAGTTTTCTCTGCACGAGTGATTATGCATAACGTCTGGTTTTGAAAAGCTTCCAGCTTGTTGAGATTTTTCTTAGAAATAGTGATCAATGATAGAATTGGTAGGATATGAGTGTTATAAGTGATGCTTAAAATCGTCCTGGAACAACTCCATTCTGATCCCTCAATTACCTTAAGGAGTGAGAGTCTTCCTGAAGCTCGATGGATCAAGAACTTCACATGCGGCTTCCAGGAAAGTTTTCTATTAAGTGTAACTCCCAAATATTTAAATAACTCAGTAAATGGAATCAGCTGCCCTCCATAGAAAAGTCATTGATTAAATGGCTGGTGGGTGAGGAAAAAAATATTCGACGAAGTTTTTGTCAAGGTTTACTTTCATGTTGTTTCGTCATGTCCAGTTTTTCAATGTAGTTGAAACTTTATTCAAGGATGAGTTAATTTTATTTACTGCTATGCTTTCGGCTACACTGTCCAGATGACTTGGTCCTACACATAGAGGAGGCGTTTAACATCTTTTATTAAATTTAATTCAGTAATCAGGTCGTTGATGTAAACGTTGAAAAGAGAGCAGCTTGAAACTGCTTCCTGGGGTAAACCTGTTTTAATGGCTTCTAAGTCTTGAATGGTAGTTCTTATACCTCACTCTGCACAGTCGGCTTTCCGGAAGGCCAAAATGCCATTTGAGCATGTTAGACCGGACGCCGATGAGTGAGAGCTTCATAAGAAGATATTCTTTCCACACGAGATTGTAAGCTGACTTGAACTCGACGAACACAGCTGAAAGAATTTGACTTTTGTTCATTGCGTCCTTGATATATTGGCTCAAAAGTGCTACGTGTTGGTTGGTAGATCCAAGACATCCCTAAAGCCGTTATTACATATTTACTATTACTTATTACAATTATTATGGGCAATTGCAATAATGTCAACACTGGGGAAGATTGCATCAGCATCCTGCCAGATCTTTTACACTCACAATTTTCCATTTCGGATTCCAACAAACTTGGACGATTCCCAGCAGCAGCACACCAGACGCTTGCACTCCTAAAGATTTCTAAACTTCCTTAAAGGATTCATGATGTCTTCAGAGGATATCTTCAGAATTAACACAGTAGTGGAGTCTATATGCCACGTCGCATTTGCATGTTCACAGGAGCCATACAGATACTGAGCAAGTCTAACAGTTTTTCGCTTGCACTCCTAAAGATTTCTAAACTTCCTTAAAGGATTCATGATGTCTTCAGAGGATATCTTCAGAGTTAACACAGTAGTGGAGTCTATATGCCACGTCGCATTTGCATGTTCACAGGAGCCATACAAATACTGAGCACAAGTCTAACAGTTTTTCGCTTGCACTCCTAAAGATTTCTAAACTTCCTTGAAGGATTCATGATGTCTTCAGAGGATATTTTCAGAGTTAACACAGTAGTGGAGTCTATATACCATGTCGCATTTGCATGTTCACAGGAGCCACACAGATACTGAGCAAGTCTAACAGTTTTTCTGGCACTTGTCTGCACTTGGTAATAGATTTTAAAACAAAAATTCTATATATTTAAAATTACGATTTGTTGGACTTAGACGCAAAAGCTCTGTTGTTTTGTGTTATACTAGTGGCACCCGCACGGCTTCGCCCGTAATAGAAAAATTAAAGGTCTTTTGGTTCGCCTGTATATTTACAAATAATGTATGGTGAAATTTCTCGCCAATTGGCTTGTACCCATGTTACGATTCCACGTTATGATAATTTCGTATCTCGCCAATTAACTTGTGCCCATGTTACGGTTCCACGTTATGATAATTTCGTAATTTATGATAGTTTTTTTCTTAAAATTGGAATAAAAAAAGAATCACATCGAGTTTTCGAAAAATCGCTTCGAGGTGCACACCCCCATGCTACATACTAACTTTGTGCAAAATTTCATGAAAATCGGCCGAACGGTTTAGGCGCTATGCGCGTCACAGACATCCTACAGACATCCAGACATCCTCCGGACAGAGAGATTTTCTGCTTTATTATTAGTAAAGAAGATTATTTGAAATGAGTTCATTTTGGATTATTGTTAATAAACAAATCAGTTTGAAATAAATTTTGGAAAATCTTTTTTGATACAGTCGGCAAACTGCCCTTGTTGCCCAGGTTCAAACGCCCGCCGTTAGAGCGATTTTATGCGTCTGAAGCTCTCTAATTTGAAATGTGAAAATACTCCGTTAATTTTCAACATTTAAATTTCTAGTGATACTAGTAATTGCGCTCGAGGTTTATTTTACCATCTTTTTTACTTCATGCCTTAAAAAACTTGGTTTGTTTTGTTTCAGCAGAGTTTGAAGAATAACAATTTTTATCGAAATAAAATGCTTTTTCATCGAGAGATAAAGCGATTTTTTGTTTTCTTCTTCTTAATACTGCAGGATTATAATGTTGAACAAATTCATATGTAACGTACAAGTAAAACAGAGTCATTATTTCAATAAATTAATTACTTGCAAATTACATTAAAATCGGTAACAACACGATACACGATATCAATAGAAAATAAGGTAATTAGAAGTTGAAAGATTAAACTTAGGTCATTTCAAATTTATGCCACGGTTTCATTAAAGGAACTGATATGTTTTCCGAAAAACTAAAAACTGATTTTAACACTCATCTCGTGCAATCTATCAGATACAATGTGTGAAAATAAAATGATTGTGAGCATTATATGCTATTAATACCGCAAGTAAATTATTTTCTCTACAAAATGTCATGAAAGGTTGTGATGAAAAAACCAATTTTCTTAAAGAATTTCGAAAGTAATCTTCATTTAACAATGTCTTCTTAAAATCAACAAACTGACTATTTTTGCATAAAAGATTTTTTTTTCTTCTTTTTTGACAGTTTACGAAAAAATAATTGCTTCATCATTAAAAAGTCCATTATTATAATTAAAAGATCATTATGGCTGTTAATAAAGCGAAGCAATTGTTTTTTTTTCCCCCTCCGTGGGCAAAAACCAAGCCGAATGTAATCCAAAAAGTCTTCTTAAACAAACATCGCCTTTCATGAAAGATTTAACATTCATTTCTGCATTAACAGAATTGAAAGGCCACAAGATTGAAAATGATTTTTTTCTCTTTTTTTTTTTTTTTTCTCTTTAGGTGTACTAAGATGCTTCGGGGCGTTGTTTCAAGTTGAAAAAATAAGAGAGAAACTCATTGTTATTTCTTATTTCTTTTAAAAGATCGTATATTCATTTAAAAAAATTCTAAGTGTTCGTTGCGCAAAAGTATTAAATTTATAAAATGGAGACAATGTTTCAACCTCTTTTTAACCGACTTCAAAAAGGAGGCGGTTATCAGTTCATACCGTATGTATGTTTTTTTTTTTTGTTTGTCCACTCATAGCGTCTCACCTAGTGAACCGATTTTGATGATTCTTTTTTTAATGGATAGGGGATGGCTCAACTTAGGTCCCATTACTTTGTTTGACCATATTTGTTCTTTAGAAAAAAAGTTATGGGCAAAAAACAGTAAATTTTATGCAATTAAAATGATATTGTAGCGAAGTTCGCACTTTTCATCCGTGGATAACGGTAGCTCAGTGGTAGAATTCTCGCTTCCCACATGAGCGACCCGGTTTCAAATCCCGACTAGAGCAAAGTGAATTTTACTAAAATTTCGTTTCTACTGTTTCCCGTATTTTCTCGAATGTTCTATTAATTTCTGTATCTTTCCAAGTCTGGAAAGTTCCAGCACTTTCTCAAGTATTCGCTTCATTTGGCTTTCACATTGTCTTCGCTATCTTCATCTACGCGACAATATGAAACTCATTGTTATAAAAGTTTGGTGCCATATAACAGTAACATTAATAGTAATTGTAATGATAATTGTGAATAAAGGCTTTTCTAAAGCAATACAGTGATATAGAACCGAACTTCTTACTAGGTAACTTCTTACTTTTACTGAAATATCTACATTTACACTAAAAAGAATGAAATAAAAAAATTTTGAAAAAAAAAATAGAACCGACTTCAAAATTGCTCTAAAAAGTGAAAAATAATTTTATTCTTTAAACACCATCGATAATACTTTTAAACATAATTTTTGAAGTTGGCGCAAAAACAAAACGTAAAATCCATTGTAACCATGCTTCGTTCATATTTTTATCAAAAAATCATCCAAAGTTAGGAACGAAACAATTATATCGCTACTTAAATATGCTGTCATCAATGCGTAATGCATGTGGTAGTGAAGAAACTGGACCTGGTAAAATTTATACTTGTAGTTGAGTTATGGCTGTGAATGATTTTATCGATCGTTTTTGCGCCAACTTCAAAAATTATGTTTAAAAGTATTATCGATGGTGTTTAAAGAATAAAATTATTTTTCACTTTTTAGAGCAATTTTGAAGTCGGTTCTATTTTTTTTTCAAAATTTTTTTATTGAAATTAAACAATTATTGATAATCTTAAACACTAATATAGTTTGTATATACGGCATTAAAATTCTTGGTATACTTATTGTTAATAACTAGGAAACTAGGAATCTCTGGGAAAGGGTGTTGCTCCTAAATAAAATTTTGTTTTAACATTTCTTTTTTTATTTGTTTATTTAATTATTTATTTTATTTTTTGTTTATTTATGTGTTTTGTAAAAAAATTGATTTTTTTTAAAGCTGACAGGAAAAATATCCAAGGGCCGGTAAAAATTTTAACGGGTTGAGAGTCGCTATGCTAAATCATGCTCTACTTGAAAAAATTATTTCAGCTCTGTTGATTTCAAAATTATTTCACTCCTTAACTAAAACTTCACTTTAGTGAATACCAGTAAAATAATTAACTAATAGTTTTTTCGGAGCGGACAAAAAAAACTGCACCACTTGCAAAAAATCATTTTCACGAATTTCTCGAGAAATAAGGGATCAATTGGTCCATAACTTTTCTCATAAAAGGTATGCTTCTGCAAACAAGTTTTAATGAAAATTAAATAACCCATACATTTAGGGATCCATCAACAAGTTTATGAAACTAAAAATATTTTTGATCATCCTTCATCATAAAAAGCATTCAATAAACAGGAAATTTCAGCAATTAGTTTACTTACTATGTACAACATTTTCATAGATTTTTGGGCAAGTATCACCTTTATTCACGAAGATATAAGCTTTTTATTCAAAAAAATTTCAATTTTGTTCACACGTTTTGGGCTCATAACACTCAGAGTTTTCCGTTGTAACTTACCAAACTTTTAGAAAACTTGACAGCGTACAAGAGAAATGCTTAAATTTGAAATGCCAATTTTTTAAAATTTGATGAAATATGAACTTTTGAAGCAATTAATTTCTCATTATGCATGCGCGAAAGCTATAGCAATTGAAAACTTTCAAAATTTCTTCGGCAATAGATTTTTTCATCTTATAAAAAAATCCAGTTGAATATCATAAAAACTTAAAAAGATATTGTGCCCTAATGAGCCTTAATTCCGTTGTACTTGAATAGGCGACGAATCGTAAAGAATCGTTCACAAATAATCTGTTTTCATCACGAATCACGCTGAGCAATAGCAGGCAAGTATACAAATTTGCGACGACCCCTTATGATTCGTTACCAATCCGAGTCCGAGAATAATTGAAATGCGGCTCATTAGGTCGCCCATGGGCCCATACCTTTTTAAGTGCTAATGATAAACTGGAATTTTGTGTACAATGCCAAATTTATTTCCGAAGAAAGTTGTGAAAGTTACTGTTTGACCACGGATTGTATGTAATTTGGCAATCGGCCAAGGAAAGACAATTCCATCTGAATGAATCTAACAGGGAAGAAGGAAAAATAGCGATGGGATATTGATACACGCGTTTTATAATGTCACTAGGACCTTATTCATTTGTTGCATTCCCTAAAATAAAATGAGGGGAAACAAAAATGATTACTATGGAAGCAACAAAAAGAAAATAAAATGTTTTCATTTCGTTCGGTAATGTAAAAGCAAAATGGTAAGCTCAAAACTACGTTGTGAATAAATGAATCAATTAATTTTTTTAGAGAGAATGTAAATCAAATATACTTTAGATTAAAAAAATATTTCCGCAAGCAAATTTTCATTCTTACAAAACTGAGGCTAAATAATAGAGAGGCAAATGCGCACATCTGTAACAAACCAACCAACACCCCTATAAACTAATAAATACGTCCATTTCCGCCTATAAACCGGATATTAGTCTTTCCATCTAATCGATGGTCAGACAGTATAAACTGTTAACTTTCATGCATGTTCTGTGAGAAATTAATTGCTTTAATTGCTCATATTTCATCAAATTTCCAAAATTTTCATTTCAAATTTCAGTATACCGATTCTGTTGCATGCTGTCATGTTTTATGAAAGTTTAGTCATCATGGGCGGAAAACTACGCGTATTATGAGCCAAAAACATGCGAACAAAATTGATATTTATGAAAGAATTGCTCATAATTTCGTGATCATAAATGATACTTTCAATAAACCTATAAAATTGTTGTAAGTAAACAAATCGCTGAAATTTCCAGCTTATTAAACTGCTCTTCACGATGAAGGATGACAAAAAAAATTTCTTGGTTCCATCAGTTGGTTGATGGTCTTCTAAATGCACGGGTTGTTAAATTTTCATTGAAACTTGTTAGCTGAAGCATACCTTTCATGTGACAAAAGTTACGGAACAATTGATCTCTTATTCCTAGAGATGAATTTTTGCAAGTGGTACATTTTTTTTCTTTTTTTTTTTCGTCCGCCACTGTGTGTCTGGTGTATGGTTCAAGCATGACCCCACTAGATGGCGCTGGTGTTTAACCGGGTTTTGACAATTTATGACTTTTCTGTGTTGAACCGGTGCAGCTTATGCATCCACCAATCAATGTCAACATTTCAAAGGTTTTTTTTTTTTTTTTTGATTGGACGGCGCCCATTTTGACCGCAAGAGGCGCTGAAGGGAACCCCTGCATCCACCAATCAAAGGCAACGTAATGGAAACAGGGGTTCTCTGTAGCGCCCTCTTTGTTGCTATGAGTTTCTGCATCCACCAATTAAAAGCAAGGTAATGAAACAGGGGCTCCCAGTAGCATCCTCTTTGTTGCCATTAGTTTCAGCGATTTGCCACGGTCCATAAGAATTAACCTTGGCCATGGTCCAAGCATACAATGCGGATTTGACACCTTACACCGTGATACATGTTTTATGCCCAAATATTTAACTGCTGGATTACAGACCCGTCTTTTCAGATTTTGTTCGACGAAGAGATCTCAGGATCAAAATCCGCCGCTAGATCTCATGTTGTCATATCCATAGATGTACAGTCAAACCTCGTTGAGGCCGTGGTGCCTTGATCGGTAAGGCATCGGACTTGTGACCGGTGGGTCCCGGGTTCGATTCTCGCCGGTCGAAGATTAAAGATGACTGGGGGGACTTTAAATATGCACATAGTCACTGAGTCCTCCAAGTGAAACGATACCTTGGAGGGTGCTGAACCAGGGATTGTTCGATACCTGGTCTGGATCAAAAAATCAGAGCTGTCTTCTGAGTCCCATCCAACAGGTTAAACCACGAATAGTGGTAGGTACGGGTGACCCGGGAGTGAGAAGTGTCAAACCTCATTACCGCGACACCCGAATATCACGAAACTTCAGATGTCACGTTGCTTATTCAAAGTCCCGAATTTATTGCATATAATTTCAATGTTATGTATCTTCGGATTTCACTAGTGTTTTATTGTGAAACTCCGGCTGCCACGATACTTTGGGCTGCTTAGACAGGATTGAATTTTTCTTTGCATATAACAAAATGCAGGCCGATTTTGTCTGAAGTTCATATTACCGTCTTGGACATCTACTTTTCCAGCCGAAAAGCTGTCTGAAGAAAATCTCCGGACCTCCGGACAGTTGAGTGTCGAATGAGAACGCCGCCCGATCGGTCCTTTATCATCACAGGCCACAACCGGGGCCGCCGCGAAAGTACACAGAGAGCAGCTTTGCTGCTTCTTCAGAAGAAGCTGCTTTTCGTTTAAGCCACGGCGGATCTGCCACTACCCGATAAGCATAAGTTTATTATAAAAGTATTCTGGGGCCGTGGTAGCCCGATCGGTAGAGTGTCGGATTCGGGGCCGAAGGGTCCTGAGTTCGAACCTTGATGGTCGAAGACCCCCCGTCGTCATTAAAGGTGACCGGGCGACGTTAAATATGCTCGTGGTCTCAATGTCCTCCAAGTGAAACGATACCTCTGGGGGTGCTAGCACCAGGTAGCTATTAGCTCCTGGACTAGTTCTAAATTCTCATTAACTGTTCGATCCGGTGATGGTGCTGCCATCTATCGTTACATAAAATGATGGAGGCAAGTCACTTAGTATGTAGTCCTCGACATAAATACAGTTGTAGTCAGTTGTGACTCTGAATAGGAATAGGAATAGGTACTGAATAGGCCAACTAGGCCGTAAGGGTCCCTGCTTTTTAGGGCAACTAAATGGCTAAAATTGATTTAACCAATAGTTAAAACTGTTAAGTGTTGATTACACGAGGCCCCGAAAAGGCGTATGACCTAAGGATATTTTAAGCGGTCTTTGAGAGTACGTGCTCCTTTTATTCTTTGAGAGCTTTCCAACCATATCAAGCACGAAGCACTAAAAGGAAATTTTCGCGTAGAAAGAGCATTTCAAGAATCAATTAAATCTTAACGTTTCACGCTACTTAAGCTCATGTAAAAATGAAAAAGAGTTAAATTTTAAAATCATGAAGTTCGTGTAACGAAAGAAGGCTTTTAACTTTTTGCTTGATTTGGGTTATTGAACTATTGACGCTTTGTGAAAATCAACCGAATCAAATGCGAAAAAATTGGATCATTCATTCGCGTAGAAAGAGCCATTTAGGGCCAAAATGCGTTTTTAATTAATGTGTCCGCTAATTAGCGACAGTTTCAAAAAAAAAAAAAAAACTATTGATGACATTTAAACTCGCCAATAGCTACTGAACAAAAAAATCATGTAGAAATTGGTTGACAGCAAGGAGGTGGTTCCGAAAAATAATCCCTCACGCATTAATGTATAAAGATACCACAATTATGGCTCTATTTCGCCTTATTTATTTAGGCAAAAATTTTAGACATGTGTCATGCGTAGGGATTGCAATACCGGACGAAAAATTCAATACCGGCATTCGGTATTTTTAAAACGTGATACCAGTATACCGATATTTGAAATTTCTCAAAAATTGTTTGAAAACATATGGTTTCGTTGCCACATTTCATAATTCATTGTACAACAATTGTACAAAAATTGTATTATTATGAAATCGTATTGTGAACAAATATAAAATGAAGGAACAAATGTCATAATAAAAAATCAATACTAGTAAAAAACATAATGCATCTATTGAATTGTCTCTAAGCCTGGAACTCATTTTAGTGCTCAACTTTCTGCAGTTGATACTACTCTTTCTGAATTCACGCAGGTCGGTAGTACTGTTAACAATGCGTGATGCACCTCCTGTAATTTAATTGCCTAAAAGTGTTTTATCTTCAAAAAAATCGATCTGTTGCATGTCATTTTTGGATAAACCCTTTTGTGTGTGTATGTTTCTTTCGTATTGTGTGTAGTTCTATTACTTTTTTAATTTAAAGCTTGTTGAAATTTCTTTCCTGAGAGACGATACTTTTCCAAAATTAACATAATTTTCTCTTGAACAGGAGAGGTTTGTGTTTACTTTTTATTAGTCCTTTAGTTTGAAATTTACGATAAACTTGGCTAAATTTGATCTTGTTGATTTTTCTTATTCGTTTTAGCTTTCTTTTCAAAATTCTTTGCAACTATAATTATGTAAATATCTCAAACTGTCTTTGAATTTTATGGAACATATTTATGCTTTTCCTCTATGCAAATTTTCAAGGCAATATATAATTTTTAAATATTATCTTCCAAGTATGAAGCCAAATAGCGAGACGGCACAACAAACCAATACTGGTGCCAACAAATTACCATTTGTAATGCTAACAGGAAATAGTTTTTGTCAGAATTTAATACAGTTGAGACAAATATTTCAGAAAAAAAATCATAAAGCATTCCTACAATTGATGGTTTGAATAAATTGTTCATCGGACATAGGGGGAGGAGGCATTCAAAATTACACTCGAAATTAACTTTCCCAAAAAGGAAAAATGAGCAATCAGGGAAATGGAAAAAATAAATACATGGTGCACAAAATACTTTTGTTAAATGAAACCGTAAAATGGTCCAACTATGGACCACTTTTCGATGCTTTCATTGAAAATTCCGTGTACATCTTTGATTTAGAAATTTGAGGACTTTAGCAATGGTAGCTATACATCTGGTCTTTCGAATAAAATGATTAAAAAAAATCTAATTTGGAAAGAAGAGGAAATGGAAATTTTTTCCCCGTGTCCCATAGAGTAGTAACCCAAAGTAGAACCCCTACGGGGTATAATTATGGGCCACCTCATTTTAACCAAGAAAACATTGAAGACTTGATCTGGAACATTGTTGTCTGAGACTACACGTTGTCCTACGCTTGAAAACTGTTTAATCCATCATTTACCTTTTATTTTTTCCTTTTTTTTTAAGGTTTAATCATCACTTGTCTCGAGTGAATAATAAAGTTCAACAAGGTAAACGTATGTAATGTTCTTTATGATATGCCTAGGTTTTGACATAGAGACATTTGAAAACTAGAAAAATCTCACCAACTAAAGGCTAGGTACCTTTACTTATGTTTCAGAAAATACGTAGATATGACAAATTTTGAACAAGATCAAAAAAAAAAAAATGAAAACAAAAATGCGAAATCACATTTCTTTTTCCAAATCTCATCAAAATAAATAATTTTTAAAAATTATCAGTTTGTATTTGGTCCGGATTTCCGTCACCACCTTCTTCAAAAACTCCTATGAGTACGGGCGATTGGACGATCCCCAAGCTTTCTTCTGTCTTTTCTTGCCATTATTTACAATAAATGACACAAAATATGACGAAAGCATCCCTACAGAGAATAAAATGAAGCTCCAAGTCACTAAAAACCGTGAAAAATAGGTGGCCCGTTGTTGTACCCCAACATTCCCAGTTTTAATAAATCTTGAGAGCTTGTGAAAACTATGAAACATTTTAAATCAACAAGCGGCTTAGTTCATAACTGACTTATTAATAAAACAAATCTGAAGTTACCAGATCTTGGAAAACAGTATAAAGGGTCTGCCCAAAGGAGACTTTTGCCTCTTTTATGAGAAAGTCGAATCACGTACTAAGAACGACTAAGTTATCTAAGGTATACAAAAAACATGACAATCTCCGATAAAGCGTCTTTAATGGTTACACTACCTCGTGATTTTTTTTTATTTATTTATTTTTTATTTTATTTTATTTTATTTTTTATTATTTTTTATTTTTTTTTATTTTATTTTATTTTATTTTTTTTTTTTTTTTTTGAGCTTGTAACTCGAAAAAGAAGCCACTGGAGGGCAAAATCATCGCCATGACAACAGTGGCCCATTGTTGCCCCCTTGGCGCAAAGTTATACCGTTTTACGGTAGTCTCTTAGTTCATGGTTTTGAAGCTAAATTTTTACATCAATAGATTGATTTCGGTTCTGTATCATGGGAAAATAAATGTACAATTAAAATATAAGTAGATATTTAATAAGTTAAAATGAAAATTCTTGAATTAAGACTATTTCCTATTTATAACTAATACCGAAAATACCGATATTTTCCTCATCAAATACCGGTATTACGAAATTGCAAAATTGCTGGAAATACCGGGATCTCAGTTAGGAATAATGGTGTAACAACTGCGGTGATAGGGATTGGGATTTTTAGAGGCACACCTGATTTTGTTTTGTATCTGTTATCCTATTTCTTTTAGGTACAAATGTCCAAACTGCAATGAGGTTTTATAGGAACTGTAGTCATTATTTTGAAAGGAAGTTTTAACCTAATTTTTTTCCTCTCTTATTCACCCCTGAAAGTTTAACATGTTTCACTTGCCCTCACTTATATTTACGAGGTGGACCGTGCAACATCGGGAGACGACGCATATAGTAGTTTATAAAACCAATGCAATAAAACTGATTAACTGATTTAAAAAAATGTATTTTCTTAAAAGTTGTCGTTTTCGTGGATTCACCCTTCACCGAAATTGGAGTCTGAAAATGCATTTTTTCATGAATGAAACAATTAAATAAAAGCCGTGATTCTTTCCGGATTATACAGTGGCTCCCAAAAGTCTTCGTACACCTACGACTTTCAACGAAATAGGTCCCAATCCATTAGTTAGAATTAATATTTCGGAATAGGTATTTAATTATAAGATCTATGATCAACTTTTAACAAAACTACATGAAAAGTTTTTAAAAAATATTAAAACTTATTTTTTAAAAAATCAAAAACCAAAAAGTGCCGGAAATTTTATCTCACAAAAGTCTTCGTACACTTTATAAAATGTCTGTACGTTATTGAATAATCTAACTTTTTATTAACTTATTAATTAGTAGAATATCATACAGTATTCATAACACCTTTTAAACGTCTGGGAATAGATTTCATTCTTTTTCTTTCTTTTTTTTGCGTAATTTCTGAGTAAGTGTTCAACCACACTTCGAGTCTTACTGTTTCTAGCGTATTTTCGTAATCTAACCTCCAGATATCTCTAAATACGTTACATTAAGTTCAAATCTGGAGATTGAGGGGTATTTTCCAAACTTTAGGTCAATTTTCGAAGCACTAGACGCTAACTTTGAAAACCGTGTGCTTCTTATCGTTATCTTGATAAAAAACAAAGTTGTTTCCAATAACCAAATTTTTGGCTAAGGGTTTAAAATTGGGTTTTAAAATATTTAAAGGAACAGCATGATTCATTATTTCATCAAAAAATTCCAAACTACCAAGTCCTGATGCTGATATGCACCCTCACACTAAAACACCTCCACCGTCCTGATTAACTGATCCAACTAAGTTCTTAAGATTAAGTTTCTAATTTTTTCTTATACTTACAATTATACAACAATTTAACCAAAAATGTTGAATTCATTTTTATCTGTAAGTAAGACGTAATTCTAAAACGTTTTGAGCTTATTTATCATTGATTTTGAGACGAAAAGCGTAAGTTTTCTGTTTTTCGCACGACCAAGAAAATTTCTTCGGAAAGAGGCCCCATTCAATCCAGCTAATCAGAAAACTTGGCGAAAAATTTTAGGTGAAAATTAAACGTAAAATTTTTCTTTTAAATCTGTAGAAACTTTTACAGCACTCAAATGTGTATTTTTCATAATTTTTTTAACTTTAAATCTCCGATCACGTTTTGTCAACTTTGCCGGTTGACCTTTTCTTACCTTGTTTTCGGTCCGATTCCTTTTTTTAAAGCATTTTATCAAGCACTTTACTATACAAACAAATAAATTAACTAATTTAGAGATATTTCAAACCAATTTACCGCTACTGTGGGCAAAAAATTCGAATTTTGAATGGTGTTTGCGGTTTTTTACGAATACCAGCCATTTTAAAGTAATTAAGCACAATATTAAGGAATAAATAAACAAAAAATTAAAGCCAAATGACTTTTTAGGGTTAACACAATGCAAAAATAATAAAAAAAACGACATATGATAAATTTTAATCATGAATTTATTCGAATATATTTGAGTGTACGATGACTTTTGTGGCGTATTATTTCTCTGTCTCTTCGTTTTTTGACCCATTTCCAAAAGAAGATCCGTCAATATTTTGAAAAAACTACAGGGTTTTACTTAGAATGGCATAGGAATGATGTGAAACTAGTATGTTGTGGCCATCACGAAACTTTCTTCTATATATATTTTTTTTTCTGATCCCTCTCCATGCTTGACGAGGAAGCAATATTCCCAACAAAAACAAAATTACACATGCAAAAACTTGACGACTATCCCAATGTCTGAATTATTGCAAAAGCAAAGCAAAGAGCGAAAATTGAAAGTTTTTTTAAAAGCCTTGCTTGAATTAATTACAAATATTTTATTTGTTAACAAACATAAGATGGCAACAGTTAAAAATTTTAAATCATTGAGATAATATTTCCTATCATTTCCATACAATTAAAATCACGAGAAATACGCAGACGACAATCTATTACGATTTATCTTTCTTATTGTTGCATTAATAAAAATATTTTTATTCGCAAAAAAAAAAAAAAAAAAAAAAAATCAACACCTCTTGGAGCGATCGGCGTCAAAATTGAACCAAAGCCTGTTTACACATGGATTCACATATGTTCCAAATTTCAACCAGAACGTAGCATTACTTCTTGAGATAGGACACTCAAAATGGAAAAAAAGAACGGGTGATTGCGCTACCCCCTTTTTAGCTGTTGACACAAAAATAAAATCAGTTCTTATACCCACTAAGGGCTACTTGCCGAGAAATTTTTCTTTCATTCCGTTCATTATTTCTTGAGATACAGCAGTCACAATTGACGACAAAAAACGTTCTACAGCTCAACCCCCGTTTGAGTTATTGACACCAAAATTGAATCAGCACCTGTTCCTGTTAATACCAACATATGGACCAAATTTTGTTTGATTCCGCCAGTAACTTCCTGAGGAATAGCAAGCACGCGTAACTCGAAAAACGTCCCATTGCTCCACCCCCCTTGGAGGAATTCGCGCCAAAAACCAATGGGCACAAGTTCACATAGGGGCACATATGTGTACTAAATTTCGTTCGATTTCATGCGGTAGTTTTTGTTGTAGAGCGGCCACAAAAAACTGGTCACACACAGACGTGACACACATACACACACACATACAGACAGACAGACATTTTCCAAAAATGGTCGAAATGGACTCAGCACACCTCAAAACGTTCGAATCCGTCAAAATTCGAAATTCGAAAATTTGCACGAATCCAATACTTTCTTCTATATATTAGATATAGAAGAAAGTAAAAATATTGGACTTCATATTCGAATTCAGTTTTGCGTTATTTCGATTTTACTAAAAAATTTCAAAGTGTACGAACACTTTTGGGAGCCACTGTATGTGCGGTATTCAGGTGATAGATATTCAGCTGGAGTGTGTATTTTAATGACAATATTTCTCCTTCTAGGGGTGGGATTGATTTTCATTTATTGTAATTCCATTACAAATTTCACTTAAATTCTTTTTCTTTCACGGGAAGTACGGATTTTCAATTTGTTCTAATTGTACAAATTATTTCAATTAAATTCGTTATTCTTTGGGAAAGACGACTCGATTCCGATATTTTGCTCCGTGACAAATGAACCTCATTCACTCAAATTACGTAAGTATTATCGTCTGCCTTTTTTTTTTTTTTTTTCACGTGTAACTATGCTTTTTATTAATTTTTTTTAATTAATATTTTTAGGCGATTAATCTATCCTTGAAGATTTTTTTCATTTATTTGATCTTTTAGGGAAATTTCTTTCGAATTGAATAGTTGCAAGTTATTATCTTATTGTTTAACTTTGAAAGCTTATCTACGATGGTTTTGAATGACTTTAAGCACTTAAATTTTTTTTCAAAAGAAGAAGTTTTGACGCGCAGATGACGTCATTATAGCAGGTATTTTTATTACTTCATGGAATAAGTTTCGAGCTTAGACACAATTATGTATATGTACACATATTATTTTACGTAACGGAATATTTTTTTTATCTGCGTATTTCGGAGTAGGAAGGAAAATTTATATACGCTTAAAGAGTTTTTTTTAATCGTTGAAACATGAGCACAGCCGTGTGGACACATCCGGTAAATAATTAAAATAAAAAGTAAAACTCAACAAAATCTAAAAATATAAATAATCTGCAAAAAAAAAAAAGTAAATAAAAAAACACATAAAAAATGAAATGAAGCAATAAATGAATTTAAACTCTCGAAAATGAATTAAACAAAAGCCAAAAGCCTCAGCAACACAACAAAATGCTGGATCTGCAGTTTATTGACCACATAAAGCAATAGATCGGCCCGCATGACTAACTATCTACCAATCATAAATTGAGTATTATATTAACATCCACACTGAAATCAAGACCAAGCGGCAATCCCTTGACAGACATCCAAAAAAAAAAAAAGAGAAAGAAAAGAGTGCGGCACCATCGAAAAAGAGCTCACTGTTCAAATTTTTTTTTTTTTTTTAAATAACGAAATTAGCCACATTGTGCATTGCATGACATTGTAATATATTCGTAAAAAGTTTTGTAATCTGATTTTTTGATTTATCGCCAGTGGTGCCCAACCTACCATAGTCGCCCCATATGGGGGGCAAGTGGGAACTCAAGCCCCCCCCCCCTCAGAAATTAGCACTTCATTGCTTTTAGTAAATTTTTCTTTGCAAAAATGTAAAAACTTTCTTTTCCAGCCATTAATAAATATTTTGCTAAAAATGTCAAATTTTAAAATCGGTTTCTATGGGAAAAATATCCTACTAAACCAAGGGGAACCCCACTTAAGGCCTTGCACAACCTACCAACCGTGGGACGCAAAGTTGATCCATGTGAGCATGTGGCATGTTATTATATTTATTTTTACGAGTGACCAACTTTGTTCTGTAATCTTTTAATAATAAGACTTATCATCTTTTTTCAGTGAAAAGAATAATTGCCACAAAATCAAACAACAATTCTTTGTCAAATAAATATATTTAAGCAATCCGCGTTCTGTCGTCGAGTTTTGGCAGCAAAACAGTGGGCCCTTCTATCAGCGTTTTTATTTCTTAATAACGAATGAACTATAGCATTATCACGTTGAATTATTTAATAGCGCCGTGTTTCATGTCAACTCCTATAGCTTGTGGAATATCTTTCTAAATAAAATCTAATTTTATGACTGCTCTGGTCCGCAAGATCCATCTAAAGCGAATATAATTTTATATTTTAATTAAAATTTGAACGCTAGAGAGCAGCACTTACCTCATTTGTCTATTCTATTCTATTCAAGAATCACAACTGACTTCAACTGTATTGATGTCGAGGACTGCATACTAAGTGTCTTGCCTCCATTATTTTATATACCGATAGATGGCAGCACCATCACCGAATCGAACAGTTAGTGAGAATTTTGAACTAGTCCAGGAGCTAATAGCTACCTAGTACTAGCACCCCCAGAGGTATCGTTTCACTTGGAGGACATTGAGACCACGAGCATATTTAACGTCGTCCAGTCCCCTTTAATGACGACGGTGGGTCTTCGACCAGCGAGGATCGAACCCGAGGCCCTCCGGTCCCGAGTCCAATGCCTTACCGATCAGGCTACCACGGCCCCTTTACCTCACTTGATGTGTTTAATACTAGGTTGCTTCTTCTCAGTAAGGAGAATAGTTGAAATCAGAAAAACATTTACGAAATGTGTCTTTTGTTCCGTAAAAAGAATCTGAACTTCTAATACATTGGGCGCGTTTATAAACTCTTGATCTTCGGTTGCTCCGTTCTCGACCGGTCGGGGCTCTGACGTCACGGTCGTCAACTGAATCGAAGGAGTTAATAAACAAACGCGCGGTCGTTCCGGTCGATTTCGCTTATTTGCGCAATGGAGTTTACATTTTGAAAGTCAGTGTTAAGTACTGTGAAAGTTCGCTTTTAAAATTCAGGAATAATAATATCCTTTTGTTGTTTTCGTGCTAGTCTAAAGAAGAGGCATGTAAAAAGTCAATCGGATGAATTTTAAGTATTCTGTGGCTTTCTCTGAATGTTTCTGAGAAGATGACTTATTTAAACGTCAATTTATAATCACGGAAGCTTTGAAAAACAAAACAAAAAAACAAGGCTGCAAAAACAGCTTATTAATTAGCTCTTATTTGAATTTGATTGATATTTAGCTCTCATCACTAATTTTGTTGAGTATGCATTATAGCCGTAAGAATCAAAGAAGGTTTTTTCAAAAAGCGTTTTGTTTCAGTCTTTTTTTTTAAATATAAAGTTAGTCAATACTACGCTACTGCATCAAACGAGCTTTATTATGGAAATATCGATAACAAAATGGGCAGCAAAAGAGAGTGCTAGTATACTTTAAAATCTAACATACTCTGTTGCTGACCTTTTTTGTTCTATATGCTTCCCTTTTTTGGATTGTGACAGGTAAGTAAGAATAGTTCTTGTCCAATGTTATTTCAATTATGGTGTTTTGATGTTCGTTCTGTCTCATTTGCTTGCACAATGTAATAATCATGATACATTGATAATATTGTTTCGGTAAAAAGCTCAATTAACAAACAAAATTACTTGATTTTTTTCCGCATATTTTGCTGTTTCAAGTTGATAGAATTTCATTGAAATCGAAAGTAACAAATTCAAGTACACAATAACCTCAATCAGAATCTCGATAAGATTTAAAACTGTCTGTGATTCAAATTATCTCTAAAAAAATTTCTGCAAAAAAAAAAAACGCTGTACTTCTCCAGAGTCACGAGTGCCATATTATGACGACAGCAAAAATGTCCATAGTCGAGTTCCACAATGATACCAGCATATTTTTTCAGTTATTTTTGTTGCTTTTTCAACATTGGGAATACCTCAAAATTTGTGAACAAACTTTGTTGCTCACCCAGAGCCGACCATGGGCCATGTCAGGAAATGTTATAAGTTTTATAGGAAGCGGGACACCCATCGACCAAACGGACAAGGGGCTCTCCATGGCCCAGAGCTCGCCAAAATATGTATCTAAATATACAGAATTGTTTGAAAAAAGATAAGAACAGGGGTCGACCCAGACCTGAATTGGGTCCACTTTGCGGCTACTTCACAAAATTTCATTGTAAATGCAGCTCATTCACAAAACTTTGCATCATGAAATAAAAGTCAAGAGTCAGAGTCACCCCTCACCATGAGACACTACAGATTCAAAAAGTGGTGACCCGCAATAAAGACTTTTTGTGATTCTATAGCTTGAACATTAACAATTTCCTTCTTACACCTAATTAAAATGTTGCACAAGCATCATTTTGCCACGTTCATAGCTATCAAATTGAAATATAACCTGGCAATTCAAAATGATTTACTTTTCAAAAATAAAGAAAATTCACAAAAATATTTAGCTTTTTCACAAAATAGTTTCCCAGAAAATAAAAACTGGACGGACCACAGAAAAACTTTCTGCAAATTTAGTTAGGTATCAAAATTATTGTCCAAGTAATCTCATTAAGCGGAAACGACCATATGGGTACAGAGTAGAAACTCGAAAATTTAAGGTAATTGGGGGCTTGTATCGATGAAAACTCGGATTATCCGGAAAATTCTTCCAGATTAAATTTGCACCCTTTTTAGATAATGTATGGAGGAGCCTCTTTTCTTTGTGCAAAGAAAAGGATGTATTGTCTTCATGAAAAATTATCACAGATATTTCAGCATAAATAAAGCTTTTAATTACCTCTAAGCAACTTTTTTTACTCACGAGGTCTGTACGCTGTACGTATTTATTTTTAGATTTTAATAAAAATCAATTTTTCGGAACTAATCTGTATAACTGATAATATAAATTAAACGCCTCAAATTAAGTGGAACTTCTAACTTTCAAGACTCCATTGTGTATATATATATATATATATATATATATATATATATATATATGCAAATATGTGTCTGGTTTTATGATTAGTAAATGACAAAAGTACTATTGAAAAATTTAACTAATAAAATGGTTTTTGAAAATTCGAAGCGTTTCTTATTGTTATGCCATACATTAACATATACAGTATGACTCTACAACAACTATCTGAATCGCTTTCAGAATTTGAGCAAAAAATAAAGACAATTGCACTCGCTGCAATTTGCAAAATTATTATTCTGTCGGCGCATGCTATTATCCTTCTCTCCGCAGCAGCACTTGTTAGTACACTTAGCATGAAAAGCGTTAGCTTTTCTACTTGACCAATTGATAGCTCTTTCTTTCTCTTTAAAAACAGTTTTTCTGAATTTCAACATTCCGTCGCCTCTGCTTAATCGTATAACGGATAAGCGAATACCCCGCTTATAAATAAAATACCCGGAACCAAATATTTACCATGCCGTAGAAGCAATGTTAAAAATCCCCACTTATTCAAATATTTCGTGGAACTAACAATATTTGTAAATGGGGCTGACAGTAGATTAAAATGTAGTACTTTCGGAAAAATCTAATAATACGAATGGGGTCTGGTTGATTTGGGTAACTGTAGTTTTACCGTAATTTAGAAGTTTTTGTTGTTCTAAATAAAGCATATTCTTGTATTAAACATTTTATGTAATGCGTATTTCTAATTACCAGTAAAGTTTCAAAGAATCAAAATAGAGTAGATCTTTCAAAATAACTAGTTTTCAATTTAATATTGAAAAATGCAAAGGTGGTATAGTTTTACAGTAGAACTTAAGTTTATTGTATCTTTCATTTTATGGACATTACACTAAAAAATATTTAAGGGTGCTTAGTGTTCAGTCTCCATCTAAGTGATTTAAATATGGCCAGGGGCAGACTGGCCCGCGGGTCAATGTGCCCTCAAGCCTAAACACCTTTTTTTTTTTTTTTTTTGAAAAAAAAGGTTTCTTTTAATTAATTAAAAAAAAAACATTTAAGTGCAATTTCCTTTTTTTTTTTTGCGCTCACGAACCTGTGTGACTTCCCTTTTGTTTCTTTTCTTTAAACTCGTAAACCTGTGTACCATTGTTTTTTTTCCCCTTTCTTTCTCTTTCGCATCTTTTTCTTGCATTTTTTTTTTTTTTTTGTTTACACCTTTTTTTTGCGCCCTTTGGAGGCCAAGGTTGACGCCCTCTTGCGGGATCCAGTCCGCCCCTGAATATGGTTTTTGAAAATGTCCGAAGATGTAGGCAGGACTACAAAACTTTTGCCAGGGTAATTAAATTATGTGGTAGGCAGGGCCGATCCTAGGGTGTCAGCCGCCCGTGTGCAAAGACCTAATGTGCCGCCCCTCAAGAGTAATTTGCATATTTTGACTAATCTTTAACGTCTATATAAATCTTTCTTTAAATTTCTATGCCAAGTTCGAATCGAAAAAAGGGGGGGGGGGACAGAAGAAATATCTTATAAAAAAGAAGAAATTTTTTATATTAAGAAACTCCTTAGGTGCAATTTATATGTTTGAAGAAAGTAATAGATACCAAAATTTACTAGTCGTAAAAACGCATTTTATAGTCTTTCTTCGGTGACATCAGAGAAGGGACGGAGGAAGGGGAAGCGTAGGGGAGGTGTCAGGGATTCAGGGGAGAAGGATTGCTCCAAGAAAATTATCGAAAATGGCGTATGAAAAATATTTTTAGTTAATCTTTAGTTGTGTTTGGTTGCAAGGACAAAAGAGTCAAGTATATTCAAGGTGCATGGAAAATTTTTCGAAATTAACGTCAAATATCGCAATTTTAGGAACTTTTTCGAGACTTTAGGTGAAAGTAATGCTGCAGTTCTTTCCTAAAATTCTTTCAAAATTGAAATCAATTTGAAGCTATTTTTTAAGAACATAGCTTAGGAAGGATCGCGGCGTTCTTCCCGAAAAATCTCCGAAACTGAAATTTTAAACACGCAATTTTGGGTTACCTTTGTTGACGTTGCAAGAGGGACGGAGATTCAATCGTCTCCCATCGAAAGATTTCGAAATATAAGTTTAAAATGCAAATTTAGGCCGTCTTTGGTGACGGTAGGGGATCTGGCGGCTATCCTCCGGTAATTTCTCGGCACTATTTTTTCAAAACCCCGTTTTTGGCTGGATTTGAAAACAATAGTAGAAACGTGAAAATATTCCGAACCAAAATATTTTTCGGAACTGAAATCCATTATAGGCTGTTTTTGGGAAGGAAGTATTTTGGGGCACTTAAGCGGATATTTCTAAAATCGCAATTTTATATTATCTTTGGTGACGTTAACAAAACTGGGAAGCTTCTACGGATCTTTCGGATATTTTTCAACATTAATATCTGAAAAATATAACTATAGACTTTTGTACACCTCACCTCGACGATTGATGGTTATACCCTAGCGCCGTAAAAAGTTACATAAGCCTGGCAGTTCTCCTCCGGAATTCCTTAGAAATATAAGTCCCAAAATCGTATTTTAAGCATTGTTTGATAACGATGGGACTAAGAGCGGGCGGCGGTTCAGCGTGCCCTCACGAACTGTGTTTTTGAAACTGAAGTCAATTTCAGGCTAGTTTAGGCAGAAAGTTGGCTCCACGGAACCGTCTAAAAACGAAATTTTCAGTATAGTGATTGCGTTGGAGAAAAGGGGGATCCGGGGTCTTTCCTCAAAATTCTTGAAACTGATGTTTGAAAAACGCAATTTTAGTTTGTTTTTCAATACGTTAAGTGAGAGGAGGTGAAATTACGGGCTTCTCTAAAGACGCTAATTGAGACTGTCTTTGGTAGTAATGTTTGCGAATGGATTTCGGGGTCCTCCAGTGCAAAAATTTCGAAAAATGCCAAAGCAATTTTATATGACGTTTGATGGTAGGAAGGGCTGTCGTCTGAAAACACGTTTTGGATTTTGGAGCCAACATTTTTAGGCTATGTTTGATTAAGTTAAGGTGGAAGAGGTGAATCACAGACTTAATTGCGTCCTTAAGATCGATGGTTCAACCAGCGAAATTTCCGGAAGTAAAGAGTTAGAAACGCAATTTTAAGCCTTCTTTAGTTTCGTCAAGGAGGTCATGGCATCCTTTTGGATCTTCGTTCTGGAGCTACATTTAAATTTGCTTCCCGGGGCAAGGGCCCGGTCCTCCTACCTGATCTGAAACCGGGCAGTTCATTCAAGATTTTAATCAGAAAAATTGTCGTAAAGGGGGAAAAGTACAACATTTTAGTTCGTCATTCATATATGTAACTCTCAAGAGAGTCGCAATTTTCCACTTTCTCTCCACGCATCCACGATTGTCAAACACAGAGTTTGTTACATAGTTTGTTGTTTGAAATGGTTGCGAGAGTATCTAATCAGTATAGCTTTTTTTAATAAATAAAATATGTCTTCATTGTCTAGGTCTATAAAAGCTTGGGGGGTAAACATTAGTGGCCGCCCTCGGTGCTCCTTTTAGACAGCACCATTTCATGTTTCAGAAGGGGGCCTTTCTCCTCCCCTGTATCTATGCCTGATTACCGGTTCTGTCACAAACTTTGCAACCAAATGAAGCATGTGTGCTTTATATATAAATGGACAATGAACCAACACAATGTTCCCTAACATTCTATTTTTCTTAAACTATATGCTATGCTGTCGGGAAATCGACACATACTTTGACAATTGAACATTTAAAAATCAGCATATTTATTCTACTTATTATAAGTTATCTTGTGAGAATTTTTTGAGGAATTTTGCTTGGTTATAAGAACTATATGATGCGGCCTGCGGCCGCCCCTTGCTTTGGCCGCCCTTGTGCGGCGCACACTCTGCACACCTGCTAGGATCGGCCCTGGTGGTAGGTGGACCTTCCACACCCTGAACATTCCCATTACCTGAACCTTCGTGGTTCAGGTAATGGTAAAATGAAAAAAAAAATTGACCATGAGAATAACTGGGCCAACTGTCAATATCTGATTTTTTTGCTAAATAAGCATTGTAGGATGCTGGCACATATTCAAGATACTTTCAATCCAGGGCTCGTCTCCTAACTTGCATCTATGGATATATAGTGAAAAAAGTTATAACATGATATATGGTTAACACGCAATGATATAATAGTCCGGACAAAGTATTGTGTGATTTAATTCAATTTTTTAAACAAAAAAAATTAATCCCTTCAGTTTCATGTTAATTTTTTACCGTATTTAAAAATAAAAATTTTCAAGTTAAAATTTTTTATAGTCAAGCACAGCGATTCTCGACCAGTGGTCCGGCAGACTGGTACTGGTCAGCAGGAAAAAATCATGACCAGTCCTCAAACACTTTTTCTTCATTCACGTTTTTAAAAAAATTCCTGTTAAGTTTCCTTTCTTTATTTATTCATTTATTTTTATTACTCTGCAACAATTTTTTAAAAAAACTTTGCTGTCAACAAAATCTTTTACGGAGTTTTATCGTTCCCCCGAGTCGGAAGTTTTTTTTTCTAAAATAAATCCATAAATAGAGAAAAAACCACAGCCTCAAAAAAAAAAAAAGTGTCGCATGTTTTTAATATAGTCTGTGAATATAAGTTTTTTATATATTTTTTAAAGAAATTTAAATGGTCTGCGAACTTTTTTCAACAGCTTTTGCCAGTCTGCGGGTCACAAAAGGTTGAGAAGTGCTAGTCTAAAACACTCAAATGCTTTTTATGTCACGGAAACATGTAATGCAGTAAACCTTCATTAATCCAGACAACTGATGTCTTCACTCATTTTTCTTTGAGTTTGTACATCGACTTAAAAAAAAAGACAAATATAGTTTACCCCTGATTTTACAATTGTCAAGGGACTGACATTCAATGCAATCAAACCCAGACCAGTGAAATGTATCCTTATATTCAGAAAAATCATTAAATCAGGTATCGTTAAATCGAAGTTATACTGTAGATTTTTACCCTCTGACAAAAGCTCCGGCTTGCTCCCCCTAGATCTGGCAGTTCTTCAAGTATTTCAGGTGTGTAGTCAAGAGGGCATGATGTTCTCCAACTCTTTAATTTCCCAAACCAGTGTTCATTGAACATACCACTGATTCATCTGTAAGCATTATCCCCCACCTTTTTTTTTAGGACTACACCAATTAAATGCTGTAACAAAAATCAGAATATGATTTTTTGGAAATTTCATCAAAAGTTTTGTTTTGCACAAATATTAATTTCTTCTTTGATGCGTCAAATGTGAATAGTAAGGTATATTAATCAAAAAAATCAACTTTTTCTAAAAATGCTAGTCTGGTCTTTTTTAATAAAAGCTAGAACAGGTAATGATACCCCCTTCCCCAATATGGTTGAACACGCAGTGCCCGATCAACCGAAAGTGATGCTCAGGCTCTGGTAAAAAGTGGTGTTCCCCATCCATAAGAAAATCCATATATTTTCAAAGAAGTTGTTGTGTTCTAGAAAAGCATTGGAGTATTCACACTAAATGGTAATCAAATTCAAAAAATGCCACTTTCATCCTACTTGTGCAATCTGCAATATATGTTGTACACGTATCCTGGTACAAATTGAGAACTCATTGTTTTTTGCTATCTTGTATACATAAGTTAACAAAAGTTTAACATGTAAAATTAGTGCTAAGTAATATTCAGCTAGCAGTCCACTTTTCTATCAGTACCTTTGTAGAGATTTTTAAAGATATATCCTTTTTTGTGTTTTTTGGCAAGTTTAGAGAATATTCAGAAGAGATTACCATTTACAATTAAAAAATGGAAATTAAAAGTACTATTCTGTAATACGGCTAGAACTATCATGTTCTGTCAACATGGAATAAATGTAGCTGCTTTACTTTAAAGAAAGAACTTATTCAGTTGAAGTTTTGAAACTGGAAGTATATTGTAATATTTGATGAAACTCTTGTTCAGAAAAAAAGAAACATAATATCCTGTTAATATGTACAAGGAATAGAATTTAAAGAGAATTAGTGTTGACATATGAAATTTCCATTTAGCTTGAAACAAATAAAACTGAATTTTGTTCATTAAAACCAACACACTGAAAATACTATATCAAAAGAATCTTAAATGCAGATCTAAAGTTGCAAATTTTAGGTTGACAAAAATACTGTAACAGCATATTAGGGCCAACAATCATGCATTAAATATGATAACGAAGCTTTCAATCATTGTTTCAAGCTAAATACAAAAATTTACCATTATTTCAACTTTAAATTCTACCCTACTATGCATCATTCGAGCGTAAAAATTTAAATTTATTTTCTATCCCCACGTTTAAGGACCGCTGTACAAATGAATTTCTAGCTTCAACATGCAATGTAAATGCGTTCCTCTAAAAGAACAGACAAAATAAAAGAGTTGATTCCGCCAAACATTCAGTGGATCAGGTTGTCAATAGTTAAAAAAATTAAAATGATTTAGAATTTTAGACTAAAATGCACTTTTTCTATTTGTTCTAATGCTCTCAATCTGCGCGGTAGCCAACAAAATGTAAATAAGAGTAGTTTCGCGGCCTATTTGTGCGAAAACAGTATTCGACCGGTCACGTGACGAATTCCCCCGGCGAAAAAGCGCGGTCGCTCTGGTCGCGACCGAAATGACCACGACCGGAGTTTGTAAACACGAGTGGGTTTCCATCGGAGTCCCCGAAGCGAGTTTATAAACACGCCTGGTCTCGATCGGTCGCTCGGTCGCGACCGGTCTTGAGTTTAGAAACGCGCCCATTATGAAACTCAAGTCACATGGTCACAGTTTTGTTTTGAGTGATATATCCTTTTCCTGCAAAAAGCAATCGTAACCGAACTTGTTTTAAAGATTTACCTGTAACCGTGTTTTTTCGAGACATAAATAAACAAAACCAGCTAAACATGCAATGCTGATATTTTTCGTTATGTGTAGAATTTTGTTTGAAAACAATTTTCTAACTTGCTGATTCATTCGGTTTTATGCGAGAATTTACATCATGATGTCTTTCTATAGTTGCTTGAAGGCTAGTTGCTTCAAGTTCCAGAAGTTCAACTCAAATTTTATCCGGTTCTATTCTACACCAAAGGTAATCATTTTCCATTATGTGTGCGAAGTATTGTGCCCGTAACTGTCAAATATCTCATTTTCTTACTGTGTATAACTCGTTTTTTTTCCCGTGTTGAAGAGAAATTTCCTTGCAATTGCAAATGATGGGAAAAACATGATTATACTTAGGAAATATCATTGGCAAGGGAAACAACTTAATACGCGATAATGGAAAGAAGATAAGGTCACCGTACACCGAAATGCTGACACCTCCTCCTTATTGCACTCAACTAGCTCTTTCAAGATTTGATGAACGTTTCGCATACTAAAGAGAAGGTTCACAAAGGTTGGAAAAACATTTAGTGGTCTCGAAGATATTGGCAACATCAATTTTTAGGAAGAAAAAGAAATGAAACATGCTCTGAATTTTACTTTTTACGTTATTAACCTAATACTGTGAAATCCTATTACAGTGAGCTCAAGATGACCCATCTCCCTAAGAGCTAGGGCACCCCCTTTCCCCTAAATATTGCAAAGACCATGTCCAAAACCAAGAGCCCCTCCCCCATATGAGAAAAATACCCATCAAAGCACCCCACTCCCTTCCCTAAAAATTTGAATTTAAGTCTGCGCCATGACCCCCCCCCCCCCCCCCCGTTAGGTGGGCACCTTTCAAGAACTTCAAGGGACCTCAAATTTTGTTTATTTTAACGGGAATATCGTTATAATGGAATTCAAGCTTTGTACTGGAAATTAAAATGGGACTGAAAATTTATTTTGTTGAAACGGGAATTTCGTTGTACATTTTTATGAAGGTGACTTTTTCTAAAGTAAAGACTAGAATAGCACTTTGGCCGAGTACCGAGTACTCGGCTGAGTACCGAGTTACCAAGTACCAATTATGTTTTAAAAAGAACCATCGAAACACATGTGATGAATTTGGAACTTATTGGAATAGTAGTATAGACCTCCTTGTCCATAAAATAGTTTTTAAAACTAAATTCTTGCTGAAATTTAATTACGCATTATATAAACAATTTTGTTTGCGTCAAAAATTTTACAAGAAAATTATTTTTAAAATTAAAAATAAATAAATAAAAGGTATGATTAATAAAGTTGGAATTAAAACAAATTACAGTAAAATCCCTCTAATGCGGACACTAACGGGACAATTTTTTTTGTTTGCAATAGAAAGGTGTCCACGGGACAGGGGTTTAATAATGTTATTTGCATTGGAACTGGGGAATTAAAAATTGTCCGCCTTTGAGGGGTGTCTGTTAGGAGGGGTTTCACTGTATACCAATCATAGTTCTAGTCCGCCAAACATAAATAATTTTTAAAAGCAGATAAAATAAATGTGCAGGAACACTGCAGACACATGTTTCTGCCCCCTCCTACCCCCCGCCCCTGCCCTCCGTTACAAGGAACGTCTTTTTCAGTGCATAACATGTGAGCTAAAGAATGTAAAGACATTCGACAAAAAAATATGACTTTTGTCGCATGCCTTTAAATCCACAAGCTCCCATTTTGTGCATTGAAAAAGGAATTCCTTGTAACGCCAAAACACGTGTCTGCAGTGTTCCTGCACTGTGCTTTTAACGTTGTTTTCTTTTCTTTTATATTTTAAGCAAAGGTATTTTTATATTTTTATAACTAATTTTTGTTTGTAGCAAAAATCCATTTTTAATATAAAAATTTCATATTTTCTATACTTACTTTTTTTGCATAATTTTTAATAAATAAGTTTTCTTAACTTTGGGGACATTAAAATAAAGATTTATTCCATTGAAGCATTACAAACTTCATTATTCTCAAAATTTAAGTTTGACTTTTAAATTTTAATTGTAAATGATGGCAGAATATAATGCTTATTCTTATATATATATATATATATATATATATATATATACATAAATTTTAGTATCTGTCTTGGACAATATTCAATTTTTTACAACTACTCGGTGTTGGCCGAGTATCTGATCAGAATTTGGCCGAGTACCAAGTAGTTACCGAGTACTCGGTACGTCTCTAGTAAAGACTATTCTATAATAAAAGGAAAGATATTTTATTGACAAATGGAAATTGTCTCACAAAATTAAATGTGAGCGTTTTGTTTTTAACATAGTCACCAGTACTGAAACATCGTCATGCTGAAACATATATTAAGTTACGGCACCAGATTTTGGATCCCCTTGTCAAAGCGCTCTATTGCCGCCTGATCATTTTAATCAGTTAATACCTCAACTTCTCATTCTATGTCTTGTTTTGAAATCTCTTTTCTTCCAAGATATTCCCTAAGTTTTTTTTTTGGAATAGATGAATGCCTGTATGTATTTTTAGTATTTTCTCAGGCAATGAAAGTACTGCAGTGAAATCCTGTTACATACCAATGCAATGAACATCTGTTTCAAGGAAATACATTTTCAAATTACAGTATAACCCTGATTTAACGATTGTCAATTGACTGGAAAAAGTTATTGTTAAATCAAGGATATCGTTAAATGGACGAGCATAGACATCCAATGCAGTTAAATGTGGACCAGTTAAATGCATCATTAAATTGAGGAAATCGTTAAGTGGTGTGTTGTTAGATGAAAGCTATACTGCATTTTCCTATATTGCCTGAATTCCATTACATCAAAATTTTGAAATTGAAGCCTTGAAGTTTGTTGTCACTAGGTATTGCTTTCATTAACATAAAAAAATCATTGAAATTATCTTTTGAATCAATTTTCCTCTAAGGAGGACAGGGTTCGTACGCTCCTTCAAAACTCCTCCAATACTCCTTCATTCAGGAAATTTTTTTAAAGGGCCCTTCAAACTCCTTCATTTTGGTTTTAACTCCTTCAAAACTCCTTCTTTTTTAGTTCAAGACTACATAATTTTCCTCTATGACAACTTAACATCGGTACAAGGCAAAGAGGTATATGGACGATTTTGATGTAGTAATTGCGTATATTATTTTCAAAAGATGTGATTTACAAATTGATCATAGAAGTCTTAAAAGTTGAATGTGAGAATATTATTAGATGACTAAGACATTTCATAAGTAGTAAAACATGCTTAAATGGTGCTTGGCTATTTTTTCAAGTTTTGTGATTATTGCTTTTCCTTCCTAAACTCTCAGCAGTAAAAGTCAGTTTGTCTAATTATTATTTAAATATTTAAAAATGAATAGGTAGATGTACTATATTAAGTGATTGTGTTAAAAAGACAATTGTTTAGTAAATCGCAGTTATTGTACAAAGAGTCATCCACAAATGATGTCATGTCTTGAGGGAGAGACGAGTTCATGAAATTGTGACAAGAAGTGAAATCACACAGTTAATGACAAGAGGAGTAATAAGGTGAAGTGTGACACTTAGTGACAAAGGGGAAGGGGGTCAAACATGTTGAGAAAAAATTGCGACATCATTAAAGAATAGCCCATTAGTACTCCTTCAAAATCTTATTTTACTCCTTCAAAACTCCTCCAAAACTCCTTCATTTTATTTCTGAAATTGAGTACGAACCCTGAAGGAATGTAAAGGCTACTTTAAAATGTTCAGAAAATGCAAGTTCCCCCTCTTCTCCATTGGTGCTTATGCTGTGCTAGATTATTCTTTTTACTAACTTTTCATTGTATTACATTTGTTATGTACTGATTATGATCGATAAAGCATTAGTTTCTCATCTTAAATTGTTACTTTCAGGCAAAGAAATCTCCTATAAGTTTTGCATTGGATCATTTTGATCAGTTCTATGGTTCCTTTTTCCCCAACTGGACTTCTATCAGACTGGGCCTGTTGTGTCCCCACAGTTACTGTGCAGTGGTCAACTCATTCGCTAAAAACGTTCAGCCATCGGAGCTGTTTGGTGATATGGATGTTTACAACCTGAAAGACGCGTATCACTTAGGATTAGCAGAGTCCACTTTGGAGCCCACCGAGAACAATGCTGAGAATGTAAATGAGAGCAACACCACAAAGACTGATCCAAGAGAAGCAAAGAAAGAGGCGATGGAAAATCAAGAATCTGATTTCCATTTTGATCATTTCAACAATGAATTTTCCACTGTTTTGGAAAATGAAGACAAAGAGTACATGCCAGCAACCAAGTTTCGAAACAGGGATCTTGACTTCGAAGAAGATTACACCGGGTTTTACCAACCGAACATGAATTATAAAGCACAATTAGTCAAACATGGTGCAATCCATTATCCAGAGCACTGGAACATATATTATTGTCCTAGAGGAAAATTTAAAAAGTTTCCTCAACCTTTATTAGATTCAACAAATTTATTGAGTAAGTTGATTATTTTCATATTATTTTTATGGAGCTGATGAAATCAGAATCACAGTTCTTACCATATGTTATGACATTTAATTTGTATCCAGGGGCCAATCCAGGATTTTTTTCTTGCTACCTATTTTTGTGAAAGTATTGCATCATTCTATTTTTGTGAAAGTTTTTTTTATCAGCATTGTTTTTGTGAAATTTTAGATGCATCCTAATTTTTTTAAAAGAAGTAGTGGAACAAGTGAAATTTTAGTTTGAAAAGTGTAAAAGTCATCTAGTATTTTTAACAAATTTGGTTTTTTTTTTTTGGGGGGGGGGGAGCTAAAAACCTAAGAAGTATGAAAAATACCATGGTGATTTCAGCTTAATGATCTATGTACTGTGTACAATATAGGAAATTATGAGAAAAACGGTTCCTCAAAACAGATGTTTAAAGATTGCGATAATATTGCATAAATACACTTTGGTGAGAAACAGCTAAAAATTAGTTAAAATACTACAAAAGGGTTTCTATTTAAGCGATTGTTCATATAAATCTGCTTATAATTTTATTTTATGAGTACATTTTGTTTTCAACAGAGAAACAAATTTTATATTTTAAAATGCAAATTTTTGTGAAATTTGCGATGTTTTTGTGAAGCTACTGATTTTATTGGTTCAGATGTGATATACCCCCCCCCCCCCCCCATTTGGCGACATCCGATTTTTTGCACAAAATTGAAATATTTTTCTCGCCAATGAGGCGATAAATTTTTAAGCATGGCATCCCTGGTGAAACTAACCTGCGGTTGGCAACGCGAAAGCAAACTTGTTCGAACTTGTTTACTTGGGTTCTTGGTTTTACGCAGGAGAGATACGTGTTGTTTTGTGCAATATACCTTACAGGAATGCTTATTTTGTGTTAGTTTAGATTCAGTAGTTGTGTTTTGAAGTAAAAACATTAGATAATGCCAGTTTCTTCAAACTTGAAGGTTAATTAAAAGTTAACTCCAACGTGGTGTGTATCTGTAACGCGCCATTGTCAGATGATGTTTTGTTTTGGACTGAGTGTGAGGATTTATACCATAAAAAGGTAAGTTCTTTATTTTAGAATTCACATAAAAATTCTCACTTCGGAAATTCTTTGTTTTTTACAAATCCTTGAGGGGTTCTTGTAGCTTTTAACTTTATTTTTACTGTATGTTAATTAATTTTACAAAAATAGTTCGGTTATTTTGTTCTAAAAGTTAATTCTTATCGATGCCACGAATTATTTAGACATTAACGTGCCTCCTTTAGGTACTGAATTTTATGTTAACAATTGAAAGTTCTTTCGGTTTTACTCTTAAAAATGCTGAATTTTATTAATAAATCTGCACAATAATGGTGCATATTTCACACTTAAAACTGTGTCATTATTGTACACTGAACGGAAGGAGCCACCCTTGGGTGTACATACAGATGAATATGCATAATATACATAAATATACATAATTGTGACCATATTCCGACTGTAATGTATATTAATAGTCAGAGGGATAACGGACCGAGCGGAGCGAGGTCCTGGCGAGCCAGAGGTCTCATAGTACTTTCGTAATGAGACCGAGGCAGGGCCGGCGAGCCGAGGTCTCATTACGAAAGTACTATGAGACCGAGGGCTCGTATCCCGGAGAAATGATGAAAAAACAATTAATGCATTAATTTCGACTTGTAATTAATACAATAATTTATTTCATTGTATTTTAATATGTTTACAAAAAACCCCGGCCCTGTACATTTTTGAAGCATATATTCGTGATGTTTTTTGTTGTGCTTTTATGTTGTTTTTATATATATTGTGTTCTGAAGTGCTTTGATCGTGTTTTTTTTATCTGATTTTTTCCTGTTGGTGCTAAAAAAGCATCGCTAAGAACGATGTATGACATATGTCGTCATACATCGTTTTCTTGGCGACGCTTTCTTGGCGCCAACAGGAAAAAGTCACCAAGGGTGGGGTATATCACATCAGTTCCATTTTATTACTTGATTATTGTGAAAGTACCGATTTCAAAACAAGATTTTTGTGAAGGTACCGAAAAACGGTTGCAAAATCAGCCTGTATTGGGCCCTGGTATCTCAAAGAAAGACCTATTTTAAGCCATGATTAAAACTTAATTACCAAATGTGGCAACTATCAAAGTTTGATTATCCTGTTTTTAGGAGCTATAGTAATGTAGAAATAGCAATAAAAATGTGTTCCTTGCAGTCCAACTTAATTTTCAGTACAGAATGCTTTCTTTAAAACCCTTTTTCCCCAAGTTTTAAAAGTTACTGTGCATGTTTTTTTTTTTTTTTTTTTTTTTTATATATATATATAATTTTAATGCAATGAATAAAATGTTCATATCCCTCCCCATGGCAGCAAGATGGATATTTTTTCCTTATGGTTTGATTCTATAAACTGATTTTATTTTTAATCCTTTTGATTGCAACTTTACTTTCCCTCAGATTATTATTTAATGGATGGAGCCTCTGTATTGCCAGTGCTAGCTCTAGATGTCCAGAAGGATGAAGAAGTGGGTGATTTGTGTGCATCCCCTGGTGGAAAATCTTTAGCAATTTTATTTGGGCTGAAATTTGGTAACTTTTTTAAATGTTTTCAACCAAAATATGTTATGGTATTTGAAAAAGTTGTCATTCAAAATGTCTGCTACTTAATTATGTCATCACACCATTGAATAATTTATCTTTTCATAGCATAAAATGAAGTCCCCAAAAAGCGCCTGTGTGTTTGAACTTGCAAAACTCTAGAACTACCCGGCCGATTGCGCATTCCAATTTACGTCCAATGTTCGCGTAAATTCTCAAATATGGGAGTGAAAAATTACTTGCACATATAAATATTACATATCGTTAGGAAGGGTAGAATTTTCTGTGTTCTACGCAATTTGTTTCAATATTCTAACTTTATTATGGCGGGAGTTATTTGCGTTTTTAGTTCAAATTTTTTTAGGCTTAGCTGAAATTTAGGCACTACTTTCTTCATTAAATAAATCAATAAAAAGTGAAGGAATTATCCCACAGCTTTCTTTTTGACGCCATTGGAAAAAGTGACCTTTTTTACTCCAGATCTAACTCGACTTATGGTCGAAAAAATAAGCTTTTTTCTCAAAAGGAAAAATGTTACAAGCTTTTTTAAATCAAGTTTAAGAAATCTCGATTCCATTCAAATTGTGAACCATTTTCTTTCACATTTTAATTTCTTAAACTTATTTTATTTTGTGTTTTCATGGTTACACATTTTAAATCCATCTTTCTGGATTTAATTTCTTAAAAGTATTTTAATATATGTCATCATTGTTTGGAAGAGAAATCATGATGTTTTTTTTATTTATTTTTTACGCCTGATTGTTGAATATACATCACTTGACACAATTTTTATTTTCAAGGTAGACCGGGCAAAGCAGCTAGTTTGATCTATAAATAAATAATAGTTTTCATCCAGAGGTTGTTAGATATAGATCTTTAAGAATTCTTTATACAGTAGGGGAAAAGTGGGTACAGTGAGATTCTGTTTTTGTTGTTAAAATGCACAGAAATAAATTTCTTTCAAATGCTACAATATTTGTCACTGTAATACATATTACAAAAGTAGATCTAGAAAAAACGACAAATTCGTACAAATGAAAAATAAAAAAAGTGCAATTTTATCTCACTGTTCCTCCCGTCTGTGGCTTTGAAGGATTCTAAATTTACCTGGAAAAATGAATGATTGTCGCCATTTGGTTTTAGCATAAACTTTGCCATGAAAGGTCATACTTTGCCATGAGCATTGGCCTTGTCATCTTGACATGCGGTAATGACATCTACTATATATTTGTTTGGGATTGACGTGGAATTATTTAATGGTTTAATGATTTGGGGGAGGGGTAGCGTTTAGTGTTTTCTTTCTTTTTATTTCTTTTTGCATAGTTTTTAAATTTTTAAGCAATGATAATAAAATAACTTAAAGCAGTACATAGGTATATATTATTTAATGTTTTGAGCTTTATTTATTTATTTATTTTTTATTATTATTTATTATTAATTTTTTTTTTTTTTTTTTTGAGCAATTACGATTGTTTATTGCTTTCATTTGACTATTTTTGGCGTCCTATCATTTTATTTTTTCACCGCCACCCTTGGCACCATCACCGTCGATCGGCTCCTCACGATGCTGCTCCTATAGCGAAAGCTGTCTCCAGGTTTGCATCCATGTCCTACACACACGCGCATACATACACAACTACACACACATGCGCATATGCATACATACAGACACTTGCACATACACACACACAAAAACATACACACAACTACCCACACATTCATTCCTGCACACAGACACAAACACATATGCCTACACACACATACACATACCCCCCTTCCCACACACACATTCATACACACAACTACTCACACACTTATGCCAGCACACAGACACAGACACACATGCCTACACACACATACACATACCCCCTACACACAAACACACATACCCCCCACACACAAACACACACGCCTACATACACACACTTGTGATTGCAAAAAACATAATTTAAATTTTAGATGTTAAAATTCTTTTTTTTTTTTTTTTGTATCTCTTCAAGTACCTATAAATATGGAGAGTTTACTGTGTAAGTTAAATTTTGAGTATTAAACAATATTTTCATTTTTCAATCTTGATTAATCACCTGGACCTAGGCAGAAAATTTGGAGGAAAAGAAGTAGTAGAATAGCCATCCAAATCTATCTCTGTACTATTTGGAGATGAATTATTATGTTATATACCTAGTGTATGTATGCAATGTACCAACAGCTCAGTTAGGACATCCCAAGACTGCTGTTTGTCCTTGTTATGGGCTCATTGGTTTGGAATAGTCAGTAGCTGATTTGGAGACCCTCTCATTTGAGCTATCAATCTGTTGACACTCTTAGCATCAACTAGATGACATCTTCCTCTAGCTCAGTTGTTGGCCATTCCAGAATGATTAGTCCATAACTAGAATGTCATGATTGGGCTGTTGGTATATTGCATGTAGTGCTGCCTTATCTTTGGCTTAAGTGCAGTAACTTATTGCTTAATGGTGACTAAATGTGTATCTTGTATTTTGTTTTCTACTATTACAATTTTTTAAGTATAAGATGAGGAAGATGAAGTTATTGCCCATTTCATTATAGCTGTTAATATTGAAAATATTTTACTTGCTGTTTAAAAAAAGAAATAATTCATTTTGATCACCTTTTTAGGCAAATTAGTATGTAATGATGCAAGTTTATCTCGTGTAAATAAATTGAAAATTGTATTAAATACTTATTTACCTGGAACTCAAGAATGGAGTAAAAAAATCTTAGTTTCAAATTTAGATGTGGTTGAGTGGAATTGTTTTGAAGCCTTTGATAAGGTAAGAGAAACTCCCCGAAATATTAATATTAGATATTTTTTTTTCATTTTGAGAATAGAAGTATGTAAATTAAGTTCAGAACGTGCAGATTGACTGAATAAATATATTTAACAAAATTGACTCATATTAAGTTTTGTTCATTGTTAAGTTTATAAACCATATAACAAATAATATGAAAATTTGATAAAACAAATTCCATCATTCTTTTTGGCTGGTAAATATCAAATGAACCATTTGAAGGTTTTAATGTAACTAGCGAAAAGTTGTTTCTAAAATGAAAAAAAGAAATGTTACCTAACATCTTGAAAGTTTTGTTAAGAACTGGGGCAGATATGAGAGGAGGATCATGGGAATAATCCTCTCCCTAAACTGTTGACAGTAGCGTAACTAGAGGTTGGTAGAAGTGGCTCTCGCCAGGGGCCCAGCAGCCAAGAGGGGATTTCAACTGATTTTTTTAAAAAAATTAAGATTTTTTTTTTTTTTTTTTGGATCATAGAATTTGAAAAATGATTTAAAAATTAAAAAAAAAAAACTCGCACGAAAAAGAGCAAGAGGGGGTGTATATATTTATACGCATACATAACATGTACTGAGAAGGAACATTGGGCATCATTGAAAACGATTCTAAAAAAGAAAATAAGAAAAAAAATTACAATGCTCCCTCCTAATCAAAATGTTCAATAAATTAATCAAAATGTTCCAAAAAAAAAATTTATTTTTTTTAATTTTATTTATTTATTTTTTTTATTTTTTTTTCTTTTTTGGAGATCGCAATGACCTCCGGTGACTTTCCATGTGGACGATCTTGGAAGGGGGGGGGGCAACTTCTTTAGTTCTCTAGGGACGCTAGACCCCATAGTTACGCTACTGACTGTTGACAATAGTATCCACCCACATTATGTTCAAGCACTTTGTGTATAAGATGTTTACCATTAGTCTTTTTCGTTTATTAATTCCAAGGTGGTTTGCCCATGATTTAAACGAAGTTTTTTTTTTTTTTTTTGAAAATTGTTTTTGAAAACCAGACTCATTTTTCAACTAATGATTTCATGAGCTTTACTGTGTAAATGTAAGGGCCAGTTAATGCAAATTAGCCAACAAGCATTGGAGATCAATTAACAAATTTGCAAACTTATTATTTTTTTAAGTCAATGCAACTTTTCCTACTAGGTATATAATTATACAAGGCAGACCTACTACTACTATGTTTTTCTTAAATTACATGTAGAAAAAATCGAAGTACTGTCAAACCTCGTTATCGCGACACCCGGATTTCATGACACTCTGGATGTCACGTCACTTTTTCAAAGTTCCGAACTTATGCCATATAATTTTAATGTTAAGTGGCTCCGGATTTTACGACAGTTTTTTCGTGCAACTCCGGTTACAATGACGCTTTGTGCTGCGCAAACTGGATCAATTATTTCTTTGCAATTGAAAAATTTTCAGTAAAATAATGAAGACATCTGGGAATGTTTGTTGTAGGAATTTCGAGCTCTGACAAGAGATTTGACCAGGCAAATATCTTGTCACTTTGACACCTCAAGAATGGTGAGGAGCAAAGTTCTGAAAGGTACAGGTTTCAGACTTTGACAAGAGGGACAAAAAGAATGACCATAGCTACGTTAAGCTGTTGGTGGTCACAACTAGTCACAACAAGCTTCTCCCATGAGAGAAGAAGAGATAAGAAGCTCCTCATTTGATTGAAAAGGGACACGCAACTCTTAAAGTGGATAAAAGGATTAAAAAGGGTTTTTTCACCTTCAAAATGTGGGTCTTAGCCGTCCAAATCTAATCAAATTGTGGACAAAAGTGATGAGTTTTAAATTGGTTTCTTTCTTGCTGGTAATTTCGTGAAAGAAGGAGAGTGACAAATGTTATTCAAAAATTATTGAACGTTTTATTGGATAATATTGTAGAATTGAAAAATAAAAAGAGAAAAAATAATAATAATAATAAGTGAAGGTTTTTTTTTTCTTTGAATAATTTTTGTTATATTCACCAATAATTCAAATTTACATTAGTTAAATCTAATTAAAAACTTACAAGCAGTATTAATTTCTTCATTAAATCTAATTTTATGGTCAACTAGTGTTTAATTATGAATTTTTTAAACTATTCCTGTTATGACGTTGCTTTGAAAAGTAGGGTTTGAAAGGGAGTCGGTTTGAAAACAGCAAATTTCCTAAAACTTAATTGATATATAAGTAATAAAAAATACACAGTGTTCAGGCATAATCTGATTCATTTCTTGTTGTTACTGAAAATTATTAGTGTTCTCTCTATTTTCCGTGAACCACTTCACGAAGCAAAATAAAATGTTTGCATATTTTTTTTAAGATTTTTTCTTGCCTGATTTTGTTAGTTTTATGATATACTGATACATAAACAACTGATAACTTATTTAAATGCTTTAACATACAAGGAGAGGATATAGAGCAAATACTTTCAAGACAGTAAAATAGTAAAATGACATGTTTTCTTAATAATGGTTAACAAGTTAAATGCAATTCAATATTTATTTGTAAAATAAAAATTACTGTATGAGGCAGTGAGAAACAAAGGGTTGTAAGTGGCAAAATAAAAAAATTGAAGATAACCAGTACAAATGGCAGGTGAACCTGTCCTCTCTCTTGGGGCAAGAGATAGTACAAGTAGCTCTGTAGGTGCTGCTGTAAAGCATGATTTAGAAAAAAAAATCGATGAAAGCGGAGTCAGGATGTTATCTTTAAAGCATTTTTATTCAAAACTTGAAAATGCCCACTTACATCCCTTTGCCTCATATGTCAAATGAAATTCACTGTAAGTATAATCTAAAAAAGACTAGCATATTTATCATTTTTATTTTTTAAATACCTTCTTTTTTTAGATTCTACTTGACGTGCCTTGTACAAATGATCGATTATCTGTGACAAAAGATGCAAACAATATTTTCGTTCAGAAAAGGTACCATGAAAGAATGATGATACCTCAGCTTCAAACTTCCATGTTAATGTAAGTTTCGCATGAAATATTTTCCCAGCCCTTTCTTTCAACCAAAGATCTTTGTTTTCTAAATTATTTATATGTAGTCAAACATATTCAGTAATACATATCGTTTTATTTTTATGTTCATGCCACACACCAAAACATTAATTGAAGCTTATTTAAAGCAAATTCTTTCAAACTGTATATATTTTCTTAACTTGAGATAATTCGTATAATTTTGCAAATTCTGGCTATGAGCAAATTCGATTAAAATAGAATATCGTGTATCTATTCTAATATTATAAAGAGAGAGAGCGGATTTTTGTGTGATTATATGTTCGAGGTAATCTCCGAAACTATTGCAACTACTTGAAAAATTCTTCCACTACATAAAATTAGTGGTATTCTCTCTATTTTCCATGTACTTTTCTTACTGAGTGCCATAGGCTATAATTTATGCATATATGTATTCATACTATTTTTTCAAACCAATAGTTTGTCTTCGCTACCAGTTTTTGTTTTATACTGTATTATTCTTATATACGTAAAAACTAACTACTTATGTATGTCGCCCCACATACATAATGGCAGATTGGTTCACAGTTCTCTTCAAACTGAATGCTGAGGTTTGGGAACACGTGAAAGTAGTAAATATCACAATGCCAGCATGAGAACCGCCAAAACCTGTACATGTATTTGAGGCGGCAAAGGATAAGACATACTCTTAGCATTGAGCATTGTAAAAGAATTAGAGTCACATAATGCTAATGCCTCAAAATTTATCCAAACAAATAATAACTGAGATTCGCTTTGAATAAATTAGTTTTTGAATTCAAGTAGTGTAGATAGACGATACTAGTCTGTGCTTCTAAAGGTTGTAATTTGGCATGCATTTCGAGCTATCCTTTCAGGTTTTTTATTTGAACAAAAATCGAAATGAAAAACACTCACTTAAGTACAAGTAGTTTAGCAAATTCTAAACTTAAATAGTAATTGCAAATAATTACCCTACATTCAAAGTCAAGAGTTAAAACAATGACAAACAAAGAACATTCGATAAGAAAGAAATTGACAAAGAGGAAACATAGATAAAATTATTTGGAAAAATATTCTTCATGATCATATTTAGGCATTGAAATTATATAATTAGTTGAAATTTGAGGGAGATATTCATATTTTCTTCAATAAGAATTAAGTCAAAATAAGTTTTCTGCCAAATGGGATGAAGTCAAGTTTAACCAATTGCAGCGATCCTTAAGGTTACGTAGTTTGTCTCAGGTAAATTGCATGGAAAAAGAATTCTCTTTTGCATTCCTTTTGAAAAGAGGCCAAACCAGATTTTAGTGTTCAAAAATAACAGTAAATTATTCTTTCTTTTATTTTATTTTTTTTCAAGAAATATTTAACCAAAATGTTAACATTTTGTACAGATTACTCTCAAAGTTTCAGCAGCTAGTTTAAAGACAAAAGATGAACCTTAAATTCCAACAAATTCAATGTTTTTTATTCATTTTTCATTCATTAATTCTTCTTTTTTTTTTTTTTTTTTTTTTTTTTTTTGTTGTTGTGACTGTCCTGCTCCTCATTCAGAGGGAAATAAGCGGAGACGCCTATTCAAAGGGACTGGAATCAGAAAAAATGTTTGTTAAGAAGAGGCGTCCCTTCTTCAGAGCTGTATTTTAAAGGAGATACTATTGTACTAGCAATTTTATTCTTTACTAGTGGTACCCACATGGCTTTGCCCGTAATAGAAAAATTAAAAGGTCTTTTGGTTTGCCTGTATATTTACAAATAATTTATGGTGAATTTTCTCGCTAATTGGCTTGTACTCATGTCACAGTTCCATGTTTTGATAATTTCATATCTCCCCAATTGGCTTGTGCCCATGTTACGGTTCCAGGTTATGATAATTTCGTATCTCGCCAATTGACTTGTGCCCATGTTACGGTTCCACGTTATGATAATTTCGTAATTTACTCGTCCATCTTATGATAATTTTGTTCTTAAAATTGGAATAGAAAAAGAACCACATCAAATTTTCGAAAAATCGCTTTGAGGTGCTCACCCCCATGCTACAAACTAACTTTGTGCCAAATCTCATGAAAATCGGCCGAATAGTCTAGGTGCTATGCGCACCACAGCGATCCTGACAGACAGAGATCCGGACAGAGAGACTTTCAGCTTTAATATTAGTAAAGATATTTTTTATTTTTCAAGAACATTATGTTGTATTGATTTTAATTTTCACTTGATTTATTTTTTAGAGCTGCGCTGAAAGCCTTGAAGCCTGGTGGATCTTTAGTCTACTCAACATGCTCGTTATCTCCCGTTCAAAATGATGGAGTTGTGCATATGGCTCTATCAAATCTGTATAGTGAATCACCTTTCGAGTTTATTATTCAAGATTTGAGTGAAGCTTTCTCCCCACTTAGAAAACTATTTCAATTCAGTGATGTTTGCAAATATGGACAGCTTGTTGTGCCTTTCTTACCGCTAAATTATGGCCCAATGTATATAGCAAAAATTAAGCGTAATAAATAATTTACAATTTAGTTTTTTAAATTCAGTGACAGACTCTTGACATTGACAAAAAGGCTGCTTAACCCGCTAAAAATACTTGACTTTTTTTGTACTTTCATGTTTCAAAGGAGTGCCTAACACTTAAAATTAGTTTACCTTTACCTGCGTCAGAACATTTCAGAACGCTACAAAGCAAATTGTTATTTTTCTGAAGATAACAATTTTCATGCATATTTCTTTTAAAACCTTTTTACAGTGAAAACTTAAAAAATATTTATAAAACCTTTTTTTTTTTTTTTTTTGGTTAATGAAAAATAATTCATAGTTTTTCTATAAAAAATTTGATCCACTAAATTTTCTTTTTGCAAAGGTATAAATATCGTAAATAGTATATGTTGTTGACTTTATAAATGATTTTTTTAAAAGAAATATTTAAATTAATTTGTCGTGTCTTGCAGATTGAATCCATTTCGGTAAATTCTCAGGTTATAGTTTGGTGCACTAGGGCAGCCAGAAATACCTTCTGAAAAGGATTTTTGATCAAAGATGCCTGCTGGAGGGGGTATTTTTGATCAAAAATACCTTCTGAAGGGTTTTTTTTTTTTTAAATCAAAACAGCCCTTTTTGTGTGCATAAATGACTGCATTATGTCTCTTGGCAACCCTGCAACTGTTGCTTTAAAAATGTCATTTTAAGCAACATGTATGAAATGTCAAACTATCACAGAATCACATGTCTCGTGTAAATATAAAATTGTAGTTTAAAATTAAGTGGACTCAGGGGTGATTGTGTTCCGGTATTTTACAGGATTTCCGGTATTTTCATCTTGAATTCCGGTATCTTCATCTTCGAAAATACTGGAACTTCTGTATTTTCAGAAAAACCCACTTTAGTAAAATTTAGGGCGATGTTTAATGAAACGAAAAAATCCAAATTGAAGACATTTGGTATAAATATAAAGCGTAAGCTATGGTTATGTTTTGTAAGCTGGGGGAAGGTAGGAAGAGAAAAGTGATAAGAGCTTCGACTCCTGTCTTTGTTCTTTATGGCAGTTGGAGGAATTGATCCTATGCAAATATTTTCTTTATTTTATATTCTGGTTTATGATCTTTATCTGAGTGCGTTCTCTTGTTATTGAACTAATTCTAAGTATACTTTATCGTTATTAATATGCTCCTCGTAAATATAAATTAGTTTGTTTAATTAAATTTTACTAGTTAACTCTTACTTTTCATTTCGCTACTATTTTGTTTGATAAATTTATTCATTTGAACTTTGCATGTTCTGATTTAAAAAATGAGGTATCTGGATAAATCTGAAGATATTGGCTCCATCGATGCAGAAAAGAAGAACAAGTTTAATTGGGAATGGTTAAACAGAGTGGATTCCTACAATGAAAAGATGGAAATATAGTGTAAAAAAATTGATAATGCTGGATTTTGGTTTTGTGTTTCTTGCAAAAAGCCCTTTACATATGCTTATGATGGTGTGAAGGCATTATTGCAATGCAACATTCTTCTACAAATACTCATAAAAGAAACCGGGAATCATTAAAAAATGCTGGTGTATTAGGCTTTAGTGTATTAGTAAATTAATGTAATTAATGGTTAAGGATTCAGATACAAAAGAGGAAAATAAAACATTCTTTGAAAAAATTTAAGAAATGAGATAAATTAAAAATTTAATTCCCACCATGCACATGGACGTATGAAGTCCAATTAAAACTTCGAGTTTTAGCCCCAACAAATAACTATGTATCTAAATTATTTATATACATAATATGATGTGTACGTACACGTAATGTGTATATATATGCCCATTAAAACATTTTTTATTCTTGGAAAAAAATTTCAGGTATTTTTTCATGAGTTACAATCACACCCCTGGGTGGACTGCAAAGAAATTAACTTTGTCCATTTGGCCCTTAAGTCAAAAGCAGAAGTTAAGTTTACTATCAAATATGCATTAAAACAAATTATAACAAAGTCAAAAACCACTCCCTGCACATTGGATATACAGTAAGTGATTAAAGCTTAAATACGTATACTTAGACATGTATATTTAAACATTTCAATTATTTGCCTTTTTTGGAAACATTTGCATATTTCTGTATTGACAAGGGGTTCCTGTATATGAATATGTAAGACAATTTGTTCTGGGATTTTGTGCTTTTTTGGTGAATTTCATATTTTACTAAAGGGTAAACTTTTACCCCACGCAGTCCATGAGGAAAGTTTAATGTTCCCTTGTTTTTAGCCTCCTGTCTCTGTAAAAGTCAAAGAAAGATAAAAAATAAATAAAAACACGTAAGAAGGTTTAATGCTTCTTAAAATTATCGCTGAAAATTAAAAAAATAAGACAAAAATAAATAATTAAATAAATATTTAAAAATTAGAATATAGGATATTGTGCCGGACTAAGCCAATGCAGAACCTGTAGCAAATGTTACAAAGGTGCCCTCGTTTTTGTATAATAATAAGTAATAGTGAACTTCTTCATGAACCAAGGACAGATCCAGAAAGCATTCAAGAAGGGGGCGATTGATTTGCACGCTTGCTCTTTTATAAATTTCCAAACCTCCACCCTTTAACATCACGGAAGATCATTTATTTTTATTTATTTTTTTTTTTTTTTGAGCAATCATGATTGCTAATTGGTTTCATTTGACTGTCCTTGGCGTTGTGGTTCCTTTTACAACACCACCGTCCTCTGCTGGCGTGGCTCCTTCTGTCCTGAGCAATCCGCTTCTCCTCGTTGGTGGCGTCCATGTCCTACACACACGCACGCTCATACACATACACGCTCACACACATATACAGTCACACACACACACACGCCAACGTGCATTCACCCAGGTCTACGCACATACACAAGCCTACACATACACAACTATTCACATGTAACCACCCAAGATGAGGGGCAGGCTTAGGGGAACAAAAGCCGTTTCTAGAAACAATAATTCCAATGAGTCGGGTCCTGTGGCAGCTCGTGATTGAGAAAAACATAATTTGAGTTCAAAATTTTAGAATTCAAATTGTTTTTTTTTTTTTTTTCCCTTCTTTCTCTGTCTTTTACTGGGAAAGTAGGTTAAAAATCAAGCATTATAATTTTTTGAACAATCACGATTGTTAATTGTTTTCATTTGACCGTCCTTAGCGTTGTGGTTCCTTTTTGATAGCCACAAAATGTCTATTTAGGTTTTATTCTCACTAACTCATCTTAAATGGTAAGTGTAAGATGTATTTACTCACTTGTTTCTTTATTAATGCGTGAGCAGTTGTATTGTCCCGTTACGGACGCTTGTTACGAATCTCGGATCAGCAAGTTACGATGTGTAAACATGGAAGAATGAATGTGATGTCAGTGCCTGAGCGGATGGTTGACGCAATCTCCTGCTGAGAAGAGATAGAAGATTCCAAAAGCTTCCAGGCGGATCTTAGGTACGCATTTCCAGTGTGACGTGCTGCATCGTGCGAAGTAGGATATAAGATGAAGGAATTGAGCCGAAATCACTTCTGCTCGCGTTTTTCAACCCTTCGGCTGTAGACAGCCGTTCTTTGACCAACGCTCGGTTATTGAAGCGGCGCCCGGAATTTAGCATAGGAAATGGAAGTTTGTTTTTGCCATGAGTGTTAGGGAATTAAATTTTTTGAAACATATTTAGGAAACTTAAGTTAGTTGCATGCTGTTAAATCATGTTATGATTATTATACTATTTACAGAAGTTATATAATTTCCAGTTGTTAATTATTATATTGTTCAATAAAATGAAGGTCGTTTTAGTTGACTTCTGTTACTTCGATCTTTGATGAAACTTTCACATATGACACGAAGGCATCTGCTAACTTGTGGAGTTGACTCTATTTTTTAGAAGTACAAGAGTTTAGCTCGTGTGTTAGGCTAACACTTGTTCAACACCACCGTCCTCTGCTGGCGCGGCTCCTTCAGTCATGAGCAATCCGCTCCTCCTGGTTAGTGGCGTCCATGTCCCCACACACACGCACGCTCATACACATACACGCTCACACACATACACAGTCACACACACACGCCAACATGCATTCACCCAGGTCTACGCACATACACAAGCCTACACATACACAACTATTCACATGTAACCACCCAAGGGGGGGGCAGGCTTGGGGGGGACAGAAGCCGTTTCTAGAAACAATAATTCCAATGAGTCGGGTCCATTGAGAAGGAATAGATGGAGAGAGTGCAACCCTACTATCCCGATACGGCAACAGTACCATGTGACTTGGGGAGCAATTTCGAGTTGACCGTAACCGCTGAAGAAGTTTTCATTAGCTGGAGCCATGCATGATAACAACCTTTAACTGTAGAAAGGAAAAATTAGATTTATAGTAATAGTGCAGTATTCTAGCATTGTAAACTGTGAGGAAAAAGCCACACCAGGAGGTCCAATAACTTTTCCCTAGCATGTACGAATGTTTTTTACTTCTAAATAAAGAAAAAAATAACATTCATATGCATTCAACGAGTACATATTGCACAGTTGCCTATAATTTTTAAATTTTTCTACTTATTTTATCTATAAAAGTTATAAAACATTGTGTATCTTGAGTGCAAATAACATTTTAGCTCCATAAAAACACTTTTTACTTAACTAGTAATTGTTTTAACGGCTCTTAAGCATTTTGTGTACATTTGCTTTGTTGGCGAGTATCTTCTCGCCAAGCTCCTGTGAACAGCATATGCGCAAGAATAAAGATTTGCCATTTTTATGCTTCAATTTAAATACTAGTATGCCTGCGTGTGAAATCATTTCAAAACATTGATTACAATACATATGAATCCATAAATTTTCAGTCAATAACAGAACACTTTAAACTATTTGTACATGCCCGTCATTTCAGGGAATAAACATCAAAATACATGAAAAATACAATAACATTATATTTTAAAATCCGGAAAGAAGTGGGGAGAGGGAGTTTGAATGATAGACCTGTATTTGTATTCGTTATTTATTTATTTATTTATTATTATGCGGTAATGGAGTTGGAGTCAGAGTTGCTCTGATTTGTAGCCCCGACTTCATAATAAACGCCGTCTGAAAAATATTTAATGCCAAAAGAGCGATTGCGTGCCAAAACGCAACAACTTCCCAGCCAAACAAGTCACCTGACCTGGGAAACATTGGGTCCCAAGCTTATTTCACTGAGACATTTGCTATGGCTCCCTCCATTAGTATTCCTTCTCAATGGTCGGGTCCTGTGGCAGCTCGTGATTGAGAAAAACATAATTTGAATTCAAAATTTCAGAATTCAAATTATTTTTTTTCTTCTTTCTCTGTCTTTTACTGGGAAAATAGGCTAAAAATCAACCATTATATATATATATATATATATATGTGTGTGTGTGTGTGTGTGTGTGTGTGTGTGTGTGTGTGTATATATGTATATATATATTTTGTATCCCATCGAAGTTAGGTTAGAGAGAAGGGGTTTCCAATAGGGTGGAGTGAAAAAAATAAATTTTCGAATTTCAAAACGTCTGGGGTCTCAGAAGTTGACTTTTATCATCAATAGGGTACCCTTAAAATATTAACCTCCTAGGATAATATCTTTAGGTTCCAAAATCGCTCCAAAAAAGTCCAAAATTGCAAAAATTTGATCTTTTTTAGCGAAATTTAAAATATATAATTTTGAAAATGCTTAGAGGTGCAAATTTTAATTCTATGTAAGGTTCATATCTCCTAAAAGTTTTAGGTTGATAGAGTAATTTCTTCTTATTTTCTAAAAACCACAAAATAAACCAAAAATCGACTTTTTTCTTCCATTTTCACACGACCTTGTAAAACAAAAATAAGACAAGTGCACACAATATAAGTATTTTCAACATAAAATCTGAACTTATTTATGAGTTAAAAAATTTATTTTATTATTCAGAAAATTTATTACATGGCATTTAAGAGCTTTTGTTGCTCATCATTTTTGTAGTTTTCGTAAACAATGATGGTATAATCCAACTAACAAGCACCCAACAAGAACAATTAATTTTTTTTACTAATTAAAATTTTTCGATTGTAAAAATCTTTGTTACCGAATTTTCCATTACGCGAGTTCGTATTAATAAATCTACTTTGCAAACAGAGCCGCCTTCTTTTTAGAGTAGACTGAAAAAATTGAATTTCCGAATTTCGAAACGTACATAAATGATTCTCTTTGCAAATGAAAAATAACAAAAAGCATTTTACAACTAATGTTGAATACCATTATACTCTGATACAAGAACCCGGCTGAAAAAATACAGGACATATAACAATTCTATGCAGAGAAGCTGAAGTTATAGAGTAACATTATTAGTTTCTAAACAAGTTATGAGCATTTAGCAGCCATTTGCCAACGTGGTTGTTATTGGTGGTGACGGTACCAACACCATTACTGCTGTGGCAGGAGGTGTGATCTGACGTTTTAAGTTAAAACTAAACTAACCCATTCAGTGATTTATTTTGTCTGCTGTATGCAAATGAACTTACTTTGATTGAAACATTTGAATGGAAAACCGAAAGGACCCACAAGTCTTTTTAGTAATTATCAGAAAAGATATCAATACCAGTAAAAATTTACCACTAGTGAAGTTAAAAAAATACATTCTTAGAGAACGTCCCTTCAACTTTGACTGGAACAGATCTTAGCCCACATGAGCAATATATTCGTATGAAATTTGCCAAGATGTTTCATCTAGAGATTGCTCAAAGAGTAATGTACACTGTATACACAGCGTGACCATATGTTCACTCTGATTCTCTAAAATTTTTAATTTGAATAGATGGCGGCAATCATTATCTATCTGGAATGTACTACAGGACGAAGTTTTTTGGTAGCAAGATTGCTTGAGCAATCTCCAGATGAAACATGTTGGAAAATTTCATACGACTATATAGTTAATGGGAACTACGATCTGTTACAGTTTAAGTATAGAAGGGACATTCTCATAAGAATATCTTTTTAAACTCCACCAGTGGCAGGTTTTGATATCTTTTCTGTTAGTCACTAAAAATATTTGAGGGGCCCCTTCGTTGGTCCGTTCCGTTCTAATTTTGCATTAAATGTCTCAATCAATGAACGTTCATTTGCATACCGCAGACGAAATTGACCACTGTATTTGTATGTTTAGCTTTAACTATAGACGATAAATGACTGCTCCTGAAAGGGGTGCTCCCCTACAGAAATTTTTTGAATTTATAGTTTAAAATACGCAATTGTAAGCCATCTTAGATGAAGTTATAGGGAGGGGTTAGGTTCGGGAACTTATGAAACATTTTTTTTCAGTTGAAATTCCAGAAAGTAATTTTAACAGGTTTCAAATTATGTTAGACGATTCTCTCTCTGAAGTTATCCGAATTTCAAGTTCGAATGTCAAAATAATAGGCTACTATGGTGATGCAAAAGCAGTTGCCTCCCTACCTCCTTCTTTGCTTGGCCACCTTTGATTTTTTTTCCGTTAATTTCTGTTAGGGATTGCGCTAGTAGCGTTAAAGAAACGCGCTCTTTTTGAATAATCCTTTGTTGGGGGTAAATAACTATTTTGTTTTTGGAACTTTGTTGTAGGAATTATACGATTGTGCAATAAATGCTGAGAACAGTGACAAAATAAAAAGATAATGCTCATTTTCACGGACTTCAATGAACAAGTACGATTAAAAAGAAATTATTTCACATGACGTAAAGGGTTCTTTAACAACATCTTTAAGTTAACAACAGTCAAAAAACGAAAAAAAGAGTTTTCCTAGCCGCAAAAATACATATAGATTGGGTTTAGCTTAGCGGATCGGTGCGAAAAAATTCGCTTCTTCATCCAATTCGCAACTCCAGCGCTCGAATACGCTACCTTGCGGAGATTTACAAAACTGCCGGAAAAACTAAAACTTTGCCACGTTGCGTTCCATATGAGTCTGTTGACGCAAACACAGGCAGTTTATTCTGAGTATTTATAAACGCAATCGATGTGTCTTAGTTCGATTTCTGTTGCTTTCAGCTACGAAATTGTTTCATCCCTTAGTAGTATTCTCGAGCTTCTCAGAATAATGTTAGTTTTCCTTATTTCCTTCTAAAATATGAGTTGATTGAGAAATGGTTAAAGCGAAAACTCTGGATTAACAAACTTATATAACGTTATACAAAGTAAAAAATTTTATTGTTTTGTATGAATTTGTAAGAATATGGGTTTTTTTAAAATCTTAAATTAATTTAACGAACCATATTTTACAGCAGCATTCAGTTGGAATGCTGCTGTAGTATGCAAAATATTTTCTTGAATATATCATCGTAGAACAAAATGAAAAATGTTTAACCGAGAAAGAATTTACTTTATTCCTTTTATTCTCAGCTGAAAGGTTTCGCCAAATTTGTTTAGGGTTGTAGTTTTAGTATTGTGCGAGCAAAGTAACCTTGGCGAGATTTCGCGTTTTTAATTAAACCATTTTTTATTTTTATCATGAGTGGAATAAAATGGTAGTAAGATTACAGAATTCGATAAGTTAAAATAAATAATGGTCATTCAACTGAAAAGAAAACTACTACCATATATCCGTGAGAATTTCGTTGATGATTTGCATAACATGATACATAATTCAGTCGTAACTCAGAAATTAGAAACATCGAAACAGAAAAATTTTAAATTAACCGATTCGGGAATTTGAGAGAAATAACTCCTCTACAAATGCAAAACAATAAGCGCTAGCCAAGCAAGGCAAAGAAGTATCATCTTCTTTTGATAATAATTCGTAATGTCATAACAAATTTTCTAGCGTTAGTTGTTATTCTTTTAAGGCCACAATTATTATTTAGTTTTATCGAGAATTGATAAATATCGAATTCAACATCGTGGAAATGGCTGCTTAGAACTACGAACTGCGTAATTTGCATTAATTTCTAACGTTTAGTAATGCTTCTTGAATTCTCATTTATTTCTACGTGGGCCGGAATATCAACAAGACTTTGAAAATTAATTAAAAAAGAATAAAGCGAAAAAATCATGCATACGAACAAAATTTACTAGGCTTATTAGCATTTTCTTCGTTACCCCGTGCGTTTGTTTTAGTTTTTTCGTCCGCCATTAGACAGTGACTGCAGTGCCCCCTATTGTTCGTTGGAGTTGCGATTTTTTTTTTTTAACATGAAGTATGAAGTTTTTGAGCTGAAACTGGCATCACAACACGTTAGTTTAAAAATGGCTGCAGCCGCTAAAGAGTTTAAAAGTGGAACTTACATATCACAAGAATCTATCAAAATTATTGCAGAATCAGTCGGTATATCAAATATATCTGATGAAGCTGCAAAACATCTTGCAGATGACATAACTTACCGAATGAAAATAATGATACAGGTAATTTAGACGCGTAGTGCTTTGGGAGAACACACAATCTACGATTTACCGAGTGTTTTGAAATATACTTCTAAATACAAGCATCAATTTCTTAATTATTTTTAGGTGGGATGGGAATAGGTTACCGTCTGAGACTCAACGTTTTTTTCTAATAGGTGACTATTCATTACGTACTTGCAGATCTTGACTGCACCGCTGCCTACCGTTTTATATAAAGCATGAATTGTTGTTATTGCGAAAAAAAAATCCAAATACAGAGTTATATTAATTACAAAAGTTGAGTTAATAATTTTATAGTATAATGAGAGCATCTGGCTGAAAATTAGGAGAAAAAATATGATACAGGCAGTCAGGGGCTCAGTGGCAGGTCACTATGACCTCCCCAAAATTTCCCTAATCGGCAAATTTTTTCTGACAGTGCGGTACGGAAAGTTGGAGCTCCAATGACTATGAATCTTTGTAAAAGAAAAAAATTCAAAGCTTGGAAAAATAAAAAGGTGTTTAAAAATGTTCATTAAATGAAAAGGTTGAAGTTTCCAATTTGGTTTTAGCAAAAGTATGCAGTATATGAAGTGAATACAGTCGTCAGCGTTAGAAAGCAGTAAAAAATCCAACTGGTCCTTGGGACCTGTCAACATGAATATGTACTGGTCCTCAACAACCTCAGTGGTCCACTTTAAATTAAACACTAAATATGTTTATACCAAAAATTATTCACACTTTATGATGATTACATTTTTTAAGTTTTCTTAAATATAACTGTCTCATTTTTAGCTCATTGATTAAACATTAAATAAAAGACTTAACTGTTCAAAATGGTAACCATAATATAAATAACATTGTGAACACTTAATATTGAATAACAATCCAAAACAGAATAGCACATTTTTCTACTGATAAGGATTTTTTAATGTACTTGAATGTTTCAAAATTTAAAATTTTTGTTTAACAAAGTTTGGCAATTAACATTTAAATCTGCCAAGTATATGGTAGGCAACTAAAAATCTGAATTTAATTTGATCATTTTTACTTAGTTTTAGGACGTTATTTTCCCATCCAAGTGTGATAAATATTGAGTAAAATGTTCATGTGTGATTTAAAACTATGAAACTTTTGAAAAAAAAAACTTAATTGTAAAAGAAGTCAACCAACTGTTTCAGTAATAAATAGCTAAAGTGTGATCAAAAATAGATAACGGTTGGTGGTCCCAGGGACCACCAATTATTTTTTTATGGTGGTCCGAGGTAGGTTTTACTGGTCTGGGACCAGTGGACCAGCAGTAATTTCTAACGCTGGAATTGTCCATCGCTGCTTCAACTTATTTTAGCAACAGATTCATTGGGTTTTACTAATAGGCTTGTGTTAACTCCTTCCATTGAAAAAGTAACCAATATTGTTTTTAACCCGTAACAGGGGAGGTGAAAAAGTAGGACATAACAGGGGGACGTGAGGTCTAAAAGACCGCTCTTCTTTCAAATTTTTTAAAAATCGTGTAATTAAGATACGTTCCTGTAATTTCCCTTAAGTGCTCTTTGCACTTTTATTAGCACGGGAAAAAAATATTTTTGAATTCTGAATTAAAATATTCTTTTTCCGAAGAAATTTTACTAGAGCCTTAAGATTTTTCAAGAAAATTTGTATGCTGCAGTAAATAGTTCACTACTCGTAATAAAAATGAATCTATTATTTATTAATGATTTTGTTTGAATTGTTTAATATATATCAGACATTTTAATACCAGAAAATTGATTATATCAAGTTATGATAAAATTTTGACAGTCGTTTAACTTTTAGTATTTTGCGTCGAATTTCCAAGAATAATTCAGCACTCATTGTGACTAAAACATCATTGCGTACTTTTTGTGAACGTTTCAAACAACTCTCAACGTCAACAAGAATGTTTTGCATTTCTTCTGCATAACACGAATTAGATAAAGGAACCCCTATCTTTGCGGTTCACCATGTTAACTAATGCCGAAAATAGTAACACTGGAGGGGAGGTGCGGTCTCACAGACCGCTTCTAAAGAATGCAATGAAATTTAAACCAGATGCACTTGCCAAAATAGGCTGATAAGTAGGGGGGGGGGCTGTTCAAGGTTACAAAACAAAAAGCTATTGGGAAAACCATTCAATTGGACTGAAAATGACATAGGGGTGGTGGGATAAACTTTTTAGCGGTGTGGGAGACTGCACCTCCTCTGTTACGGGTTAAGTAAGGCACGTTCTTCTGAGGAGCTACAGTAGATCCAGTTTCGGGGGGAGGGGGGCGCTGCATTTATAAAGGGTGTCCCAAAATTAACGCAAGATTTGAATTTGCCCCCATTTTTGCAATAAATTGTGGGCAATCTTGAAAAAAGAACAATTTGGCAGCTGAGGGTCTAGGATTATTACAAATTGAGCGTTTTCGATTCTATAATGCGTTTTCATTATCGAACAATTATTTGAAAAATAATGAAAGTTTGGGCGGGTCAAGCGGTTTACTGTTATTGGCGCTCGATATCGCAAATTAGGTAATGCGCGGGTGGTTGTGGGATTGCTGACGTAGACGTTTGACTTCAAATAACCCCATAGGAAGAAGTCTAATGATGTAACGGTAACGATTGGTACGGATTCAGAAAAGGGAATTGGAGCAAAGGCTGGCAGATGACATTGATAGGAACCCTAAGAGGTTTTTTGCTTTAATTCTGGGAAAGCTCGAAACAGTCAAATTGGTCCTTTGGTTGATGCATATGGAAATTTAATCCAAAATGATAGGGATATTGCAAATGTTCTAAATAACTTTTTTTCCAGTGTGTTTAACGATAACTGTATCTCAACAGTTGACACTAACAAGACACAAGCTATTATACAGCTTGAAGATTTTGTATTTTCCAGGGAGGAGGTTTTATTTCATTTGAAAAAGATTAAAGCAACTAAAGCTCCGGGACCAGATAATATTTATCCAAAAATTTTAGTTGAATGTGCAGAGGAATTAGTGGATGTTATTTTGAATATTTTCAATGCTTCTTATAACTCGGGGACGGTGCCAGAGGACTGGAAGCTGGCTAACATAACGCCACTCTTCAAGAAGGGGTCTAAAGGTATTGCTGGGAATTATAGACCTGTAAATTTGACTTTGGTGATTTGTAAGATTTTCGAAACTTTGATCAAAATTAAGATCATGAAGTTCTTAGAGACTAATAGTCTGTTGACTAGTTTGCAGTATGGTTTCAGGAAAGGTAAATCCTGTACTACTAATTTATTACATTTCTACGACAAGGTTACCTCAGCTTTAGATAACAAAAAATGTGTGGATGTTGTTTATATTGATTTTCAAAAAGCTTTTGACAAGGTACCGCATGTTGCTCTTCTCAGCAAGTTAGCTGACATAGGAATAGGAGGAAAAACTTTACTTTGGGTTAGAAATTGGCATACTGGTAGGAAGCAAAGAGTAGTTGTGAGAGGAAATCATTCTAATTGGAGTGATGTTTTAAGTGGGGTTCCTCAGGGATCAGTGTTAGCGCCTCTTTTGTTTATTATGTTTATGAATGACATCAATGAAAATATTTCTGGAAGCATGAATTGTTTTCATGGGTGCAAGACCTTCCGTCTCAGGACGGATTTCCGTCTTGGACAAATTTCCGAGACGGAGGTCGGGACGGAAAGAAATTCGATGACTTTCGTTCAGTTTTTACTTAAAAAAGAGAAATTGAGTGTTAGAAAAATATGCTGTAATATTACTGGATCTTTCTATAACCACGAATTGACATCGACATTTTCTTGATTTTCCGCCATGGGCTTGTTTTGTTTGCAACGTGCTTTTAGAGGAGTGTCTTTTAGACTCGCGCCGTTTGACTTTTTTAGGTACGGCTCTGTTATTTCCAACTCATTGCATTGCAGACTGCGGAGTTGGTCGCTATTCTCCCTGAATTTTCGGAATAATCGTCTCTAATTGAAAATTTAGCCTTTTTTCTTGCTATTTTCGATCATCCTTTCGTTTTTTTTTTTTACAAACTTTACACGCATAAATGAAAATTATGTGCGCTCTTAAAATGTCTTAAGAGTCGAGTCTGAATCACCGATTGAGAGCGATTGCTGCCGGTTTAAAACACCGATGGGCAACTGTTCCTGCATTTTTGACAAAGACTTGAAGAATCATTAAATTCCAATGTCATTCAATCTAACACTCGCTAGAATGGAAGTATGGGGTAGGGGAGGGGGGGAGATTAAAGAAACCAGAAAAATAAAAGCAGCACGAGTTTGCGAAAAAATGCTGCTCTTGCAAAGAGGGTAAGTCCGCAAATTAACCCACGATACTGATGTCCTAAAAATTTTATATCTTGAACAGTCTAAGAGGGGGGGGGGGGGCTACTACAGAGCTCCAGTATAAAATATCGAAAACTGAATTGAAAACCATTTTTGAAGCTAGGAGTGGTCCGGGATTTATCCTCAGCAAACTCTTAAAAATTAAAAGTCAAATGTTTAGGATGTCTTTAATAACGTAAAAGTGGGGAGGGGTTATTTTAAAAAAAAAATCGAAAACTGGAATCTTAAAAACACTAATTTAGGCAATCTTTGGTGAATTGATGAGAGATGGTTTTGGTGTTCTAACATGAAAATGTTTTGTAGCTATTTGAGGCTGTATTTGAGAGAAATTGACTTTGGGACCCTTTCCGGTAAAGTGTTTGTAATTGAAGTCTTAAAATTTTTAGGCTGTCTTTGGCAACGTCAAGAGGGGCGAGAGGGCGCTCTTTAGGCGAAATTCCGAAACTTGAGTCTTAAAAGTGCAACTTTAGACGGTTTTGGGGTTCGGGGTCTCCCTTCCCCGAAAAATATTCAAAACTGAAGTATTCAGAACTTAGCTTTAGGTAATGTTTGGAGGACTTAAAAACAGGGAATTTGAAGACTTTCTCTCAATAAATTTTAGAACTTAATTTCTTAAAACTTCGGTGATGAAGATAACCGCAAATTTAAGTCAAATTTAGTGAACTTAGGGGAGAGAGGAGGGGGGAGGGGGACTCTCTCCCTCGAAAATTTCGTCATGCTGAAGTATTGAAATACTATTTTGGCTATTTTGAGTGAGTTGAGAGTTAGGAAACTCGGAGGGGGGGGAGATCTTTCTCGAAACATTTTCGAAATTGAATTCTTGAAACTTTGGGTTGTTTTTGGCGATGTGGGGAGGGGAGTTGCTCTTTTAATAGAAAAATAAATCTTAAACATAAACGTACTCTACCTTTAGTAAACACAATGAGAGATGGGGGGGGGGGGGGGCTATTTCGCCGCTCAGCCCAAAAAATTTCCCTTTCTGAAATTTTAAGAGCTCTGTTTTGGGCTATCTTTGGATGATTTAAGGGGGAAGGGTGTAGGGAGCTTCTTTCAAAATGTTTCCGAAATTAAAGTACTAAAACTTTTAGGCAGTCGTAAATCATGTTTATAGGTAAGAGGGGTACTATTCCCAGTGGCGGCGCGAGAGCAAAAGTAGACGTCAGCGATGCAGTTTTGCGAGGTCCTTTTAATCATAAAATATTTTCAGACAATTCATGGAATTAATTTTTGTACTAACTATTGGCACTTAGAGTTCCCAATTCACTTAATTGCTAGGACAAAAACATTTCGTGACTAGTAGCGCAATCGAAAAGTTTTTTTTGGTGGTGTGGGGAGGGGGCGGCACATTGAAGGGGGAAAAATGACTTGATAGAAAAGGGGGCCAGGGGGTCCTCTCCCGTAAAATTTTATAAAATTTGTAGTTTAAAAACGCCATTTTAGGCTTTCTTTGCTGATGTTACGGGAAAAAATTTACAGACGTCTCGGTGGAAATTTCTAGAAACTGAAGCCTTCAGAACGCAGTTATAAGCCATATTTATTGACTTTAGGGTCAGAGACTCTCCCAGATTGATTCTTTTGTTTAAAAAAATAGGTGAAAATCAATCCACTGCAAATTCCCGAAATTGAAGTTTCAAAAACAGAATTTTAAACTAACTTTGAAGATTTTACGGGAAGGAAGGGAGTTCTTCCCTCGAAAAATTTTGGAAATAACGGTCCTAAAAACTTTAGCAATGTTTTATATTCAGGAGCCAGTCCACTTAAACTTTTTGTTAATGTAGTTTAAAAAACCTAATTGCTAATGATATGAAAGAAAGGCGGTATGGGGACCCTTGCCCGAATATTTTCTGAAATTCAAGCCTTAAATGCGATTGTAAGGCCATATTTTGTAATATTAGGCTCGGTAATCTTAGAAATTCAAGCTACAAAAACAGAATTTTAAGCGATTTTCGAAGTTGTTTAGTATTTGGGGGCTTTCAGCTGAAAATATCGCGAAATTTAAGATCTTGAAACGAAATTTCAGATGCTCCATAATGCTTTCAGTGTGCGTGTGTATGGAGGGGTGTATTCGGAGGAGCTGCATTTTGGATATTTTCTTATTTTTAGATGAACTTAGGAAACAAGAGAAAAAGAAAAGAATTAGGACGGGGGTGGGGATAATAGAGTTAGCTAATCAATAAGCTGTAGCTACTGAATATTTTAAATTCGGCCCCGACAGAATTGGACCCTGCATTTGCTAAGACTGGCTCTGTGCAGTCTCTGCTTCATGCACTATTTTGATTACTTTTGTGTCTGTGGCATTTAATAAGAGCTTCAATTAAAAATATGGAAATTTCTGAAAACTTTTGATAATTTACTTCTGAGAATTTTGCGAGGCCCTATCTGCGCGAGTCCGTCGGCAGTAGCCGACGCCTAGCGCCGCCACTGACTATTCCTAGAAAAAATTTTAGAAACTGAAGCCTTACAAATTCAACTTGAGGGTATTTGTGGTGAACTCAGAGGAAGGGGGGTTCGGGAGTTCTCTTCCAAAAATTTTTTGATGCTGAAATATTAAAAAGGCCATTTTAGGCTACATTTGAGTACCTAAAGAAGGATGTGATTTGAAGGCCCTGCTTGGGGTAAGGATTCAATTCCTCTGTTTCTTTTTTTTAATTAATAAACATTGGAAAGTGTACCTCGTTTAAAAAAGATATCTATTTCACTGAAGCGGTTTTTTTATTGCTAATTTCTCCACCTTTTTCTCCTTCCGCCTTTTCCACCTAAGAATTCTTTTTCAAATGAAAACTGTGGGGGAATGGTGCCAGTTCATTATCATCATTAGTCGCCCATACCCTTCCCCCACCTTTCCTTCTTTTCTGGTTTATTGGCGCTACCTTGGTTAGACTTTCCGATCAAAACTGATTCATGTTGTAAAAGTGAAAATCTTATGTCCCAAGCGATTTTATTGCTGCAATAAAAATGATTACGATCGGCAAAAAAACTAATCGCGAGGAGCTGCGAACGGTGTTACACCTAACATTATCCAACATCATCTAAAATTGCGTTTTTGGAACTTCAATTTCGAAATATTGCCGAAGGAATGTTACTGAACTCCATTCCTTTGATAATGCATTCAAAAACCAAAAAACGTTATGAAAGATTTAGTACAATTTCGTTTTTAAAGCTTCAATTTTGGGAGAGCCCCAGAGCGCTCCCCCCCCCCCTCTTTCTCTAATATTTTTGAAGGTCGCCCAATATTGTGATTTTGGGACTATCAACTTGAAATAATTGATGTAAAAGTCCCTGAACTTTACCAAAATGGCCTACCATTGCGTTTTTTGGACTTCAATTTAAAAAGAAACTCCTCCCCCAGACCCCCCGTTATTGGCGGTTTTTAGGTGTTTGGAATTACGATATCAAAACGCTGAAATATTACAATTTAAAGGCTTAAAATTCAAATCAAACGCAGTTTCAAAAACTGGCATTGTTAAAATCTGCAACATTTATGCACATAAATTTTTCCTTAAGCACGCATGCGGAGGTAGGTGGGGGACTGAAAATATTTTCCGTCTTGAACAAATCACCAAACTTACACCCATGATTGTTTTGCTGACGATGTAAAAGTTATGGGGATTGTCGATAATGAAGAACAAGTAAAACAGCTGCAAGAGGATTTAGATCATATTTCTAAGTGGGCAGATAAATGGGGTATGGCAGTTAATGTAGGGAAATGTCAAGTGCTACACTTAGGTCATGGAAATAAGCGTATGAGATATCGTTTACAGGGTTCAGTCATAAATCAGGCAGAAAATGTTATGGATCTGGGTATCTTTATTAATCAGGACTTCAAGTTTAGTCAACAGTGCAGTATTGCTAGTAACAAAGCCAACAAAATACTTGGGTTTATCAATAGATCTATTTCAAACAAATCTAAGAAAGTTCTGCCTTTATATAGGAGTTTAGTAAGACCTCATTTGGAGTATGCTGTTCAGTTTTGGTCGCCTTATCTGAAGAAAGATATTTTTGTATTGGAAAAGGTTCAAAGAAGGGTAACTAAATTAGTAAGGGGACTCTCAGATTTAGATTATGATAACAGACTTGATAGGCTTAACATGTATAGCCTGGAGCAAAGGAGAGTCAGAGGGGACATGATTCAGTTATTTAAATTTATCAAAATGAAAGATGTAAATGGATTAAATTTTTGTGGGGAAAGCAGGACAAGGGGTCATTGTTTTAAGCTATTTAAATCTCAGGCTAACTTGGAAATCAGGAAAAACTACTACTTTAGCAGGGTCGTGGGCACTTGGAATAGCTTACCGGAAGAGGTGGTAATGAGCAAGGGAGTGGATAGCTTTAAGAGGGCTATTGATCTTCATTGGGGACTAATTAATTGAGTAGGACCAGCCTAGCTGGGCCCAGAGCCTGTTGCTGGTCGTCACATTTGTTTTTGTAAAATCACACGATCTAGGGTACAATTCGTATCACCGAAACGAGAGAGTACACGAACAGGAAATTCCTCATGCAGTGATTGAATTGTTTCGCTGGCTGTATAATAGCATAACACTCCATTTTAACTAACCCTAAACTTCCAGCTGTCAAATTGTTCTTTTTCCGTGGCTGCCAACAATTTACAGCAAAAATTGTGACAAATTCAAATCTTGCGTTAATTTTGGGACACCCTTTATAAACACTGAAAAAATCCAAGAATTGCTATATCTACTTTCAATCATTAAGCAGTTTTGGGAATATATGTCATTGTATTATCGTTTATTAGCTTAATACATTTGTACCATGTAAATATTGTTCACCTACTTGCATTTAAAAAAGTAAATAATACCCTTAATAAGGAAAAAATACCTAGAGGTGGGATGGAGTGAGAGTCACTTACTTCTACTTATTTCACAGGGTGCAATATTTTATGGTGCGTTATTATAGTAAAACTGAGAGTGTGTTTGTTTCAAGCAGGATAATAACATTGCTTTTTGCAACATCTAATATGCCTTATTTTCTCATGTTCTGTGTACTACAGGTGTAATGATGACTAAATGGTGTTGTTTCATGTCTAGAGGGCTCTAAATGTGTTCAAAAACACATTTAAAAAATCGTAAGAAAGTTTTCTACACTCAAACTAGGACATATTCAATCAATACATTAAAGATCATTACTGTGCGGAAATTCGCTTTTTTGGTGGTACACTCTGGAATGAATTAACCGCAATAAACAAAGGTTTGTGTGTGTGTTTGCACATAGATTTTTATCAGAAAATGGAAAAAATAAAAAAAGAGTGGCATACATTTTGCGCATTTTTTTTTCTAATATAGTAAAATTCTATTTATGAGCATCTAGTTCTGGACTGCAATAGTGTAGTCCTGTAAGAAAGCTTGAAGTGCACTTACAAGTAAAAAATATAAGATGTGTTGAACAATTTCATGAATGGTCATGTTTCTCCTCAAACATAGACACTACTTGAAGTACACCGCCAGCTCAGTTAATTCCAGCCGAGGACTGCAGTTTTGTGCTTATTAGCACTCATCAGCCTGGCATAGGAAGTGAATGAGCTGGAGGTGGAAAACCTCTGAAAGAAGCCAAGAGTGCCAAACAAACTAGTAGTTGAACCGAACTGCTTTGGTCCATAAGCGAATTTGCGGGGGTGCTGCTATACTGGTAAATTTATTTGATTACACACTTCACTAGTGCTAGAAAAACATAACTGTGCTTTCATATTAAGAATTAAAGTAATTTTATCCATTTGAAAACAAAAACCTAATAATTTCATGCAAATAAAGAAATTTCTCAAATAATTTATTCTTCAGTGCTCTGTTATTGTATAGAATAATTGCATGTTCTGTAATTGGGTATTAATTCGTATATCAATACCAATTCTTCTATTTTGAAACAACTATATGGCTAATAAAGTGCAAAAAAAAAAAAAACATGACTGTTGCAACAAACTTCTGTTCAAATAAAATCTGCTACGAAATCAACTAAAAATCAACATTTTTAAGGTAAATTTTCAAAAATTTTTGAAGGAGGACTCCTTGACATTTTGCTGCAGTCAGTTCCTGATTAAGACATCGAGGAGCCCTAGGCCAAATGCATTTTGGAGGCCCCCTGTATTTAAACTTCATAACTTTAGCCATTTGCTGAAACAATTTTAGCCATAGACTGAAGTAATTTTAGCCATTTGGGGGCCCTAGGCCATGGTCTAGTTGGCCTATTCAGTAATCAGCCCTGCCTGCCGTGCTGCATCCAGGGGGAGGGGGCTCAAGACTGGTGACCCTCCCCACAAAATGCCGATTTGATGTTTTTAAAAAAATATTCTTTATTATTGAATGGAAGAAAAAATCTCATTTTGGGTAAACACAGTTATGGGTCATTCCGTGTCAGATCATCACACGGTTTAGGACGGACCGTCACAGAACTGGATGAAACTTGGTACATGAAGAGATTTAGCCCAGTTATGAATGAAAATGCTAAAAAAAAATTTTTTTTTCACCTCATTCAAAAGTTATTAAATATTAATTATTCAAATTTTCATCAAAAAATGCTACACTTTGAGACGGTTAAATCTCATTTTCTCAGAAACTATAACAGATACAAGCTTGAAATTGGTCTTGTTTTGAAGCTCTTTTAATGTGCTTTAATTTGATGTGCAACTTGATAAATTAAATTTTAAAATTTTAATTTCTTAAAAATGGACAATTTTAAAATTCTGAAAAAATTCACAAAATTACTTTGTGTTATCCTCTAGCATATTACCAAGTTTCATAATGGGATCTTAATGGGATCAGATGATACAGGGAGGACAAGTTTTACATATCACAAAGTTTCTGCATTTTGGACAAAATACCTTTCTGATGGATTACTCAAATATTATTCTAAGTTATTAAATTAGCACAGGAAACTATAAATGAACTGCTAATAGTAATGTAAAACCTTCTACTGTCTTACACCTACTTTAAAATTGAATGAAATTAAAATAATAATGGAAAAAAATAAATAAAACTCACACTAATTCTTTAAAAAAAAAAAAAAAAGAGAATGTCAGCATTGTCCTACATTTGTCGGAGTTTTTTATTCTCTAAGCTGCAAAATATTTACAATATTGTTCTTTTCTTCAGCTGGTAGAGTATATGTCCTCCCTGTTGGCGTGATGGGATTTACTTTACAAATAATGTCCGAACAAGGTATCCATAGAATGTCTGGCACTGTTGGATATGAAAATGAAGGAGAAGGTCCTGGTGGGTGGAGGAAAGTGACTTTCACTTCATTATCTTCATTTTTGGACAAAACATAACTTAGCCACCATTTTTCATCATATATAGAAATGACATATCCATTGAGATCTTTCATCATTAAAGGAACACTTTCTCCAGTTGAGATGACAGAATATTCAGTGGATGATGGAGAAAAAGAAAATGCCTTGGCGCTCACCTTTGTTCCACAGCTTGAGGGAATAAAGGCATGCAGCTTTTGGGTACCTGGTATTGGCACTGCTTGCTGGAAACGATGAGAGAGCTGTTCTGCGTTTTGAATATATTCATTTTGGCTGGTGTAACTGAAGTACATGGTCTTTGAAAGGTCAGATTTTGCCCATTGGTACAGTTGCATAGGTGTCGTAATTTGGTTTTCATACGGCCTTTGAAGACTTGCTCTTGCTGCTTCTCTTTTGAGTGTACCACCCACGCCATCACATGGGCCTTTACCATGAGCAGTGGCAGAAAAATGCCACTCAGCCCAATACCAAAATCTCTTTCATGGCAGCATAGATTTAAAAAATTCTTTTTATTTTTGTATTGTGCAGCTGATCCATCGGAGAAATAAAAAATTTTGTCTAACCTTTTCTCCAATTTAGATTTTAAAAAATTTATTAGCTTTTGTTGAAATAGGTGAACAGCTACTGTGTTGTGCTCAAGACATTCTGAGATTATAATAAAGCTAAGGTGATGAATTTTGTTTTCATTTTTGAAGTATATAACAAAAGGGTGAATTGTGGCTTGATTTCTGTTCCAGTGAAATGATTGTGCTTCATTTTGCAAAACAAAGCTATAGTTTTCGGAAAAGTCGCAAACTACTGCCACCTCAAACTGAGACAAATTTTCTTTTGTATGGGTCATAAAAGAACTCTGCTGTTTAGCTATAAAGTCGTGACGAAGAAGAACTTTCAAATCATTACAAAAAATTTCAATGAACTCATTGGTGGGTTTTTGTAAAGTTTCCAGATTGCATCTGTCTACATAAATCCATTGGCGGAATGTTATCGTTTCAATCATATTTTCTTCTGTACCATCTTCCAATATTTTCTGTATCTCATCAATGCCAGGACAATTTGCACAATTCGAAAAATAACAGTCAATGGAAGCTGGGTTGCACACCATTTTTACAAGACAATCTGTATATTTTTTTATCTTTCCATTTGTGATCCAGCTCATTTTGGAATTTTCAATTTTTAATTTAACATTTTGATGAATGGTACACACACAAACTGCATGTGTACCACTTTGTCCTGCTAAAATACATTTCTTGGGTCTTAATTCGGCAAATTTGGAGAATCCAACTTTGACATCGTGATACATTTCTTGAAAAAGTTTGTATGCTTCTTTTAGATTACAAAGCATTAATCTTTTAGACATTTTAACTTTATTGCCTTCACTGTCCTTCACTGAAATGCAATCTTTCATTCCTGGCATTGGCCTACTTACATCTTCACTTTCATAAAATTGTTTTATAATCTCAGCAGTTTCTATGGGCAAATTTTTCCCTGGATGTTGATTGGAAGTGGACAAAACCCCTTTTTGTTTTAAAAGCTTTTTAGCTTGGCGTGCATGATAGTTCGATGTTTTGAATTTTTCAGAAATTTTTCTAATGCTCCAGTTATCTGGCAATAGAGTCAATATCATTGTCTTTTTTGCTCGACTGCTACAATTTTGATAAACTTGTATCAAATGATCAACCATTTCCTTATTTGGACTCTCTTTCTCACTATCGGAATCAGCATTTGAAAGAAGTTTTCTTTTCACTGCAGAGCTAATTTTTTTTGCTTTCATATGAGAATATTTCTTATATCTTCTTTTTTTCTTGTTGACTGGGGATTCACCTAACTGAACAATAGAGTCATTTAATGATCTGAATGAGTCTTTAAGTAATGATCTGTCCGAGTAATTGTCACTCTCACTTTCCCTATCTAAGTTCTCACCTGGTGATTCATGACTAGTGGAGGCACAATTATCTACAGTTGACTCAGCGGTTTTCTTCAACCGCAAAAGCTCCTTTCTGCATCTGTCACCTATTTTAGACTTTTCAGGCATTTCTGGTACAAATGAATACATCCATGGCATTGCAGATCTCAATCCTTTTCTTATGTGTGAGTGAGAATACTTTTTGAACGGATTGCAACAATTTAAATGATTCATGATAAAATTAAATACTTAGCAAATAATATAAATACGCTGAGTGTCAAAATTAGTTTAAAAATAGACTGTTTCAGTTCTGATATAAACCAATTGAAATAAAATAACTGAAAGTTAAAGAAATGAAGTTTGCACAGCAGAAGACAAGGCTTGAATGCTGACTGAAGATAGTTTCAACAGGAATTGTGTATTACAGGACAAGAAAGTATTATAAACACCAGAAAGAATCCCTCTATCCCCCCCCCCTTTTTGTGGAAGGATCATTTTGCAATCCCAAATATACCCTCCCCCCTCCCCCCCTCCTAAAAATTTTCAGATCGTCTTCATCCCTTCACCCCCCCCCCCCCCAAAATAAATAAATCTATTTGGCAAGCATTTCTAGAGGTTTAGTTTCCCTCTTCATGTGCTGGTTTTCTCTTCTAAAAAAAGGCAACAAGAAGAAAAGAAAACACTGACTTAAACAAAACAAAGAAAAAAAAAAAGGATCATGCAAAAAAAAAAATAGTTTCAGTTTTATTCCTTCCAAAAGTCTAGACGCCTTTTGATGCAAGGGCACTTTTCTTTTTGTTCAGTTCATATGTGTTACAAAAGAAGTTCATGTGAGTGTACTGCTTTTGATTATTTTTGGAAGGGGTTTTGGTAACTTAAGGTGCAAAATCCTTTCTTTCAAAAAAATATTGTCGCCCCCATGCCATAAAATTAGGACAGGCTTTTATTAATTCATTTCTCCCTTTTCTTTAATATTAATAGTAACTATTATTTACATATTTATTTTGTGTACTCTAAAATTAATATTGCTACAAACAATTATTTTGGCAAATTTTACAAAAACAAAATTTAATTATAACCTCCCCCCCCCCCTTTTTTTGGAATTAGTAAGTTATCTTTTGAAACTAAGGGGGGGGGGGGGTGCTTTTGAGATTTTATGGTACTGCTGACTGAACTCCACAAGCAAAAACATGAAACATGTTGAAAAATTGGTCAATCCCAAACCAGTGACAGGTGGAGAAAAAAGCAGTGAGGCAGAACGAACCATTGGATCTCATTCTCAATAGCCAACCCCCAGTCTGTTTCATTTTGTTAGCAAAGGGGGTGAAAAGGGTAGCTTACTGTTTCAGATCTGAATTTGTAGTGGATTATTTTAAGTTCACATCCCCAGAGAAAATATTTTCTTTTTTTCTCCTTTCTACCTTTCCTTTTTTAAATTTTATTTCTTTTTAATTTATTTTTCACAATAAAATGAGATTTAGATGATTAATATTTTTATTAATGAGTTATTTTTCAGGAACAAATCGTACTAAGAAAAACTTCATTTCTAGTAGACAGTTCTGCATAAAAAAGTGAACATGTATGAAGCATATTTATTTATTTATTTATTTGCACATAAAATAATAACTATTCAGCACAATAACCCATATTTTGGCAGATATGTGAAACTTGTCCTCCCTGTATCAACTGATCCCATTAAGATCCCAATATGAAACTTGGTGAGATGTGAGAGGATAACACAAAGTAATTTTGTGATTTTTTTCAAAATTTTAAAATTGTCCGTTTTTGAAAAATTTAAATTTTAAAATTTATTTAAATTTAATTTTAAATTAAAAATTTTTGAATTTCATTAAGTTGCATATCAAATTGAAGCAGATTAAAAGAGCTTTAAAACAAGACCAATATCAGGCTTGTATCTTTTACAGTTTCTGAGAAAACAAGGATTAACAGTCTCAAAGTGTAGCATTTTTTAACAAAAATTTGAATAATCAATAATTAATAACTGCTAAATGAGGAGAAAGAAAAAAATTTTTTTAGCGTTTTCATTCATAACTAGGTTAAATCTCTTGATGTACCAAGTTTCATCCAGATCTGTGACGGTGCGTCCTAAAATTGCTCCAAATTGTGTTGATTTGACGTGGAATGACTCTTATTTTAAGGAAAAAAAAGAATGTTGGTAAAAAAATCTTAAAACAAATTGTGTGCCCCTCTCCCCCTCCTCGCACAATCCTCTTTCTTTCATATCTTCCCCCTTTTTTCTTTTTTTTATTTCGTTTTCATTTTTTCTATTTCCTTTTCATTTTTCCTAATAGTCCTCAAAATTTTTCTTCTCCGAAGCCCTCTTTCCGGCCAAAGTTACTACAGAGCATCTCTAATTTCGTTTCATGGGCTTCACTTTCGCAAAATTTCCAAGAAAGATCCTCTAATCACCTAAAAACATCGAAAATCATTTAAAATTGCCTTTTTAGAGCTTCAGTTTTGAAAAACTGCAGTGTCCCTAACGTTACCAAATATGGTCTTACACTCATGTGTTTAAGACTTTAATTTTGGAAAATATTCGAACAACAGCCTCCGACCCCCTTTCTCTAATATTATCAAAAGATTGTTAATATTTTGGTTTTGAAAACTACTATTTCGTAATATTTAGTTGGAGAATCCTTTTTTTAATACCATGGAGTATTGCTTAAGAACTTCATTTTTAGGTCTTCTATTTCGACAATTTTCCAGGGGAGAGCTCCAGAACACCCCCATCTGGTAACAGCATCAAAACTTGTCCAACATAGCATTTTTGGAACTTCAGTTATGAAAAATTAAAGAGGTAGTGGGGGGGGGGGACATATTTCTATCTGTTTTTCAAAAAATCGATTGGAGACAGCCCATAAGTCTCATTCCTAACCCAAACTATAAATATGGACTATAATCACATTTATAAGACTTAAATTTCTAAAAATAGCCTTGGAGCCCCACGTACCTTTCTTGCCCCTAAAATATCACCAAGAACTAAAAAACTGCGTTTTCAAAACTACTATTGCAATTTTTTTCTGGGGCGTGAACCACCTTCCAAACCAGAAGCTGGATTCACCCATTGCTTCTAACAACTTCGACTTTCATTGAAGACTTTCTGCAGTTTGAAATGTTAAGAATTGCCAATCCCCTAATATTACTAAATATGGTTTACATCATGTTTTTTAGACTTAAAAGTGCACGCCCCCCTAAAGTTACTTTCTGATTTCACCACTGCCTTGTTATTCCGGGAATACCCCCCTTCCAGATCCCCATTATTGTTGCACCCCCAAAACTTTTGGCCTAAATCCGCCTATTCTTTGGTCACTCGTCTGCTCAGTGCTAATTCTTTATTAGCTACCAGTTTGGCACTCTTGCAGTCCTCGGCTGGAATTGACTGAGCTGGCGGTGTATTTCATGTATTTCTGCCTTAGGGCCCTGGCTATAGGGCAGTAACTTTCTGAATATGGGTACTACTGTCCTCAAGATGACTATTAATATCAAGATTTGTAATAAATTGAGTGATTGGTCATTAAAATAGTCATTTTTTTTAATATATTGATAAAAGATATAGTTTGTGTGTTCTTGTAAAATATAGGTTTATTGTGTATGAGATAATTTTTTTATTTTTTCGTTTAGGATGCAAAGAAATTTATGGGCCATGCTAGAAGAAAAAAGCTCAGTGTTAACGATTTGGATTATACTCTTAAAGTAAAAAATATTGAGGTAATGTTTGTCTATGCTGTTTATTTTAATTAGAAAATCCTTTTTAACCTATGTATCAAAATTTATATCAGATGATTATTGCCAGTTTGTTATATTGTGTTTTTAAATATAGTATGATGTAGCATTATTGGAATAAATTTTTTCGCCACAAACAGGTGTTCTCCCCTCCCCTTATGGTATGGGCTATTTCTTATTTTAATCACATTTATGCAGTCTTAAGCTTTAAAAATAATTTTCAGGTTTAAGCTAGGAATAAAACAAAGATCCAGCCTGGTCAAATAGTGAGATGTAGTTTGACCTGTAACAATTTATGACGTAGGATATTGTCTTTTAAACTGTGTACAATTGTACCTTATAGTGAAAAAAAAAATTAATTTGAACATTGTGGGTGATTGAGTTGAACTAGTAACTGCTCAGTAGTTCAAAGTATATTATTTTTAATCTGAAAGTTAATACGGAATGAATAAGCTACAATTACATTATTTGGAGTTAATAATTATGTGCACAACTTTACTTATTTTTAAATGAAGCTATTAAAAAAAAAGGAAGGAAACATTCTTTAAAGATTTCTAATTTTCAAATTGATGAAGGGAATTCTAAGGAAGGTTGTTTTTAATTATATTTTATTTTGTGTAGTTATATATAATATTTCAGTTATTTTTTACTACATTAATCTGTCAACAAAATTTAACTAATGTCCCCCAAAGCAGAATACTACTAAATTTGCGACGTACATCGCAGAACAGATGCCTGAGCTGCAGAACAATTCTATTTAAATCTGAGAGAAAACTCAAGACAATTTTTGTGCAGAAATTCTACAGATTTCTGCAAAATTTCTGCTGTAACTGTAGATTATCTGCAAATACATACCTTCCAACTCAAGATAGAATTTTGCACAAATTCTGCAGATTTCTTAAAATTAGAAAAAAATCTAAATTTCTCGGAAATTACGATAATTCGGCGGGAAGCTCGCGAAAAATGTTGGAATTCGATAAATCATCTGCAGGAACTTTAAATTTACTTAGAACTTAAAGAAATCTGCAGAATTTGTGCAAAATTCTATCTTGAGTTGGAAGATATTTGTAGAAAATCGGCAGTTTCTGCAGAAATTTTATATTTCAACTCTGAAGAGATACTAACTTTTCTAGCTTTTTTGGTTCCCCTTTTCCTTATTTTTCCCAATTGATCTTCACCACTGCAATTTTCTCTATGAACGTATGTTTTGGAAACATGCCAACATTGAAACGCATTCATCGCTGAAAATTGCATGTCTTGTTTGAGAGTTTTAAGTTGAAAGTTTTGAAGTGTTTTACTATATGTTACCCTAACTCGACTCATTTTATTTATTATTTTAGTAATTTCTTCAGGAACTGATGTGATATACCCCACCCTTGGCGACTTTTTCCTGTTGGTGCCAAGAAAGCGTCGCCAAGAAAACGATGTATGACGACATATGTCATAACTCGTTCTTAGCGATGCTTTTTTAGCGCCAACAGGAAAAAATCAGATAAAAAACATGATCAAAGCACTTCAGAACACAATATATATAAAAACAACATAAAAGCACAACAAAAAACACCACGAATATACGCTTCAAAAATACCAGAAACTAGAGAGTTTTTGTACACAAAGAATAATTACTAGAAAGTATTTAAAATGCTTAGATTGACAAATTACTATAACAGCTCACCAATGAAATATGTACTAATAGAAATAAAAGCTATTTTCCAACATGCATTTCATCGAACAATAACTTTTCTCATACTCTGCTAAAAAAGAGCAAAGCGATTCAAATTGCAATGTTTAAAGCGGAAAACATCCCCAAAATCAATAATTATTTCAGCTAAAAAGCGCTTAGTTACTCAAATTTCGATGTATAAAAAGTAGAAATGTCTCAACAGAACATCCTAAACATAAACAATACAAAAATACAATAATTTATTTGCTATCCAGATATGTTTAAAACCAGACATGCTTTCAAAATACCTATTATATTTTACATAAAATAACACCTTTATATTTGTATAAAATGCTGAAGTCAACAATTCAAGTCAACAAAATGCTAAAGTCAATTTTCAGAAATTCAGTACCTAAAGGAGGCACGTTAACAGAATATGTCTAAATAATTCGTGGCATCGATAAGAATTAACTTTTAGAACAAAATAACCGTACTATTTTTGTAAAATTAATTTACATGCAGTAAAAATAGAGTTAAAAACTACGAGAACCCATCAGGGATTTGTAAAAACAAAGAATTTCGGAAGTGAGAGTTGTTTTTGAATTCTAAAATAAAGAACTTACCTTTTTATGGTATACATCCTCACACTCAGTCTAAAACAAAACATCATATGACATTGGCACGTTACAGATACACAACACGTTGGAGTCAACTTTTAATTAACGTTCAAGTTTGAAGAAACTGGCATTTTCTAATGTTTTTATTTCAAAACACAACTACTGAATTTAAACTAACACAAAATAAGCTTTCCTGTAAGGTATATTGGACGAAACAATACATATCTATCCTGCGTGAAACCAAGTAGACAACCTAAATAAACGTGTTTGAACAGATCTAAGATTGCCTTCGGGTTGCCTAACACAGGTTAGTTTCGCCAGGGAAGCCATGCTTAAAAAATAATCGCCTCATTGGCGAGAAAAATATTTCAATTTTGTGCAAAAAATCAGATGTTGCCAAATGGGGGGGGGGGGGGGGTATATCACATCTGTACCTTTCTTCATTTATTAACAATATTTTAATTGTTCCTTCATGCCATGTAAAATTAACCAAAATAAACGTGGTTTGACTCCTAGTGTAAGTTCGGATTTTTGTAAAATTTTATTGCTCTTTCTATGCATTTTAGAAAGCATATAAAATATTTCTGGGGAATCTCAATCACTTTAGGTTCTAGAGAAATGCATAGCAACAGTCAAGTTTTAAAAACTGAAAAAAAAAAAAAAAACTGCTTGGAAGTACTAGCAGAACAGTTTTGATCAAATGATTTTACGTTGCAGAACATTGTCAAGTATTCTGCTTTGGGGCTAATTTCACTGCCATTGATTGAGGTTACAAACAATAACCGAGAAGTCAAAAGCATCCAGAGCAATTATCAAAAATACTAGCTAGTTTTTAATTAATTTTTTGTAAATTACAAAATATGAGGAAGGGTACCCATTACTTTCGCATACGCCCTAGATCCAGTGGCAGATTTATCATGTCACAAATGTGACAGATCCATGGAACATAAGGATCCAAAATAACACATGAAAAAATGTTTATATTTGATAAAGGGACCCCCAAGCCTAAATTTGTAAATCTGCCTCTGCCTAGATCAAAATTCTTAATATCTATGCAGGAAAATTTAAGTCATAAAACATATTTCAGGTTACTTATTGTCATATGATAAAATGTTTTCTAGGTTCATAATTAACATGTAATGTATAAAATGTTTTCTCATTACGATAAAAAATCGACATCCAAACGGCAATTCTTAAATGAAGATGCTTCATTGTTCTATAATGTTTAGGTATTTCTCTTTTTTGCACAAAAATCGGCAAGCAAATCCCTAGTGGCGGCAACTCACAGCATAAGCAAAAGGCCCATGCTGGCAAAATGGATGTTTTTTTTCCTCAGTTCTGAGAAACCATAACAAAATTTTATTATGTGAAGACCAGCACAGTGGACTCCCTCTATCTGAACACTCTCTAATGTGAACACCCCGACATTCTGAACACATTTTGATGGCCTCGGAAAAACTCCATAGACTTAACACAGGCTGACCTTTCTGTATTCTGAACACCCTATAATATGAACACCCCAGTATTATAAACTCGATTTTTAACCCTGTTCAATTATTATCTCTCTATATACTGAACATGTTCACAATCTGTACTCGGGAATTCCAATAAATCTAATTGGAAAGCCTGAAATCCATTCGCAATTTTATCACAGTAATTGAATGAACCCCCATGTTCAGCCCTGTTTTCATTCATTTTTGCAAAAAAAATCACCCATTTAAAAAAAAATCTTGATATTATGCTTTATTTTGAAGCAAAATACATGTTTTAAGATCCTTCTACTTCTAAAAAAACATTAATATTATTTCATAATGGTGTCTTAAAAACTGCTCTGGACCTAGTCGGATACCTTAAAGATGGCGAGCATAAAAAGAAAAGCACCATCAATTTGTGAAAAGATAGACTTTGTAAATGAGTTTGAAAGCCATTCTGTTTTAAATGTAGGTATGCATTTTTTCTTTTTACTCATTTTACTTATTCACGGTTGTTACAAATAAGTTAATGCAAACAAATTTGTGAATTTTTGGCATTCGTATTAACTGAGTTCAACTGTACTTCATTAATCCCCTATTTTTATTTGCAAAATTTAAAAAAAAAATTAAATTTTCACTGGAAAAGTTCAAAAATTGCGAAACTTACATTATGATGATGATGTCCGAATCTGTCACCTATTGGACAACAACGTCTAAAATCTGTTGCTCACAGACCAATCGTTAAATTTTCTAATTAATAATTTTTATAAATAGACTGCTTTCTTTTTATGTATAATGTTCTATTTGATGTCAAATTTGAAAATTTTAAAAATTGCTCAGAATTAACTTTTTTGCTCCCAATTTTTGAGAACTACCCAGATGTGTGCTAGCCTCTAAATTAAGCAAAGTTACACTGAAATCGCCTAAGCACATGCGTCAAATTTCTACTTTTCCCCCTCAATTGTATAGACTCAGTCTTAACTAGACATTTTCTAATTCCATATCAACCGTGGGCAGACAGTATTTGTGTGCACTACAATTAAAAATATATTTTTTAAATAGACTAGGTGGCTCTGCCCTCTGCTCGCTAATGCTCACCAACCTCCGACGATTGCTTTGCAATCTTATTTGATTCATAAAGATTTAAATCATTAATTAAAAAGAAACAGATTAAAAACACAGTACGAGCTCCCTTTGGATTAAAAAGCACCCCTACCCCTGGTTTCAAAATAACTAGTACCAACTTGCCGAGTCGTAAGGGCTAAAGGGCTCCTGAACATTGCAAAACTGCCATTTGTACGCTTGAAAAGTCACTTTCATATTTGTGGTCTTTAATAATATATTTCGCTCTTTAGCTTGGGGCTTGAATTGAGTTGAGCCTAAGATTTTCCCTTAAAATCAAAACCTTTAAAGTTTGTGAATAAGAAAGAAGAAACATGTGAAAGACGTAACTATGGCAACACCAAATAAAACATCAATAATTTTAATAGAGATGAAATTATTCGAACTTGATTTTTAACAGCTTGCAACTTTTTTTTTTCGAGATATTAGATTATTTTTTCGACCATAGGTCGAGTTAGATATGGAGTAAAAAAAGGCCCTCTTTCCAGTGGTGTCAAAAAGAAAACCGTGGGCGAATTCCTTCGCTTTTCACTGATAGATTTAATGAAGGAAGTAGTGCCTAAATTTTAGCTAAGCCTAAAAAAGTTCGAGCTAAAAACGCTACTAACTCCCACCTTATTTAAGTTAGAGCATTGAAACAAATTGCGGAGAACGCGGAAAATTCTACCCTTTCAAACGATATATAATATTAATATCTGGAAATAATTTTTCATCCCTTTAATAAGCAATAATAGGCAATTTATGCGAAATTTGAGCTTAAAAAATTAATTAGGAAAAAACTAATTCAAATTTTAAAAAATAAAACCCCAGGTGCACACACCGGGGCTCGAAGTAACTTTGTACAAAACTTCAAAGCTGCAGGGTCTCCTGGACGCAAGTCCGTCGCAGACTTCCTTCCAGAATTTGTTTGAAACCTTACCCTAAGTTACTATAAAGAGAAAACATAGTAAACCTGAAATCAGTTCTAAAATTAAGAACACAGATTGTATTTGCAATTACTGACTGAGTGAAGTCACTAATACCTGATCAATAAACTTTTATTTAAACATAACTATTTCATGCTTCATTAATTGATCATTTATTTTTTTGTTGTTCACCCTCTTTTTTTTTTTTTTTTTTTTTAATATCCTTGGGAATTGTTAGTGTAATGTTGTGTTTTAGAAAGTGACAAAAACTTGTTTTTCTCTCAAGCTCAATTTTGTTCAATTTATTAAACTCTTTAAAAAGCATGCAACTACTTCAATGTCTGTTAACCTTTTGTTTTCTCATTTTTTTCTTTTAGCCTTTGTATGGATTTGTTTCTTCTGAGTTTATCCCATTTCGATTTGCAAGTGGTGGAGGACGAGAAATTTATTTTAGTGAAGAGAAGGAGCTTGAGTTAAGTGATCTTGTGGGAGCCCAAATGCCTAAATTACCACTTGATGTGTCTGTCAAAGGTAAAATAAAATTTATAGTATTGTGTCAGGGTGTGCAATGTGCATGAACCTCTTCAAAAATATATAAATAGTGAAATTTTGTGTATTTTTGTATGGGTTGTTGAGTTTGAGTCCCTTTTTTAAGACTTTATTGTTCTTGATCACGTTGAGGTGCTCACCCCTATGCTATGAACTAATTCTGTGCCAAATTTCACGAAAATTGGTCAAACATCTAGGCGCTATGGGTGTAACAGACATCCAGAGACAAACTTCCATCTTTATTATGAGTAAAGATGAGAAAAGTTCATTTTTTATATGGATTTTTCATTGTTACTTTAGTAGAAATAATCAATCCACCCTGTAAAAAATCATTTTTCAATGGATTATTAGTTTTTAACCCTGAAAAGTGGGATGAAGGCCCTTTTACTTTTGGAAGTGAGGGGGCAGTTGCCCCTCCCCCCCTCCATAGGAGCTGCCGATGACACATAGTACAGTGAAACCTGCGTAAGTTGACCACTCACGGTGCAGAACTTTGGCAGTCAACTTAGATAGGTAGTCAACTTATAAAGGGTGGTAATGATTTTATTTTTTTGTCATTTCTTGCACCATGTATTCATATTTTTTGAGTAATTCACCCTTACTCTTTCTGTTCAACTCACTTTCATTGTTTAACATCATTGAAAGTGAAACAATTATTAAAAATACTATCCAAATAATTTTTTTACTTTTTGCTTGTTTTTAACTATAATAGACACTGTAGTTTTAGAAATTCCGTATGCGCCAGCTAATTTTCTCTGGCTTTCTCCATTTTAAATCAATTTTAATATTTCATACTTTTTAACCGACTTCAAAAAGGAGGCGGTTATCAGTTCATACCGTATGTATGTTTTTTTTTTTTGTTTGTCCACTCATAGCGTCCCACCTAGTGAACCGATTTTGATGATTCTTTTTTTAATGGATAGAGGATGGCTCAACTTAGGTCCCATTACTTCGTTTGACCATATTTGTTCTTTAGAAAAAAAGTTATGGGCAAAAAATAGTAAATTTCCCTATTAAATGATTAAAATGATATTGTAGCGAAGTTCGCACTTTTCATCCGTGGATAACGGTGGCTCAGTGGTAGAATTCTCGTCTCCCACACGAGCGACCCGGGTTCAAATCCCGACTAGGACAAACTGAATTTTACAAAAATTTCGTTTCTACTGTTTCCCGTATTTTCTCGAATGTTCTATTAATTTCTGTATCTTTTCAAGTCTGGAAAGTTCCAGCACTTTTTCAAGTTGTATATAAGGAGATGTAACGTTCATTCGTGGTTCTGAATAAAGATCTCGAGTTGAGACTAACGAGTATTCGCTTCATTTGGCTTTCACATTGTCTTCGCTATCTTCATCTACGCGACAATATGAATCTCATTGTTATAAAAGTTTGGTGCCATATAACTGTAACATTAATAGTAATTGTAATGATAATTTTGAATAAAGGCTTTTCTAAAGCAATACAGTGATATAGAGCCGCACTTCTTACTAGGTAACTTCTTACTTTTACTGAAATATCTACATTTACACTAAAAAGAATGAAATAAAAAATTTTTGAAAAAAAAAATAGAACCGACTTCAAAATTGCTCTAAAAAGGGAAAAATAATTTTATTCTTTAAACACCATCGATAATACTTTTAAACATAATTTTTGAAGTTGGCGCAAAAACAAAAAGTAAAATCCATTGTAACCATGCTTCGTTCATATTTTTATCAAAAAATCATCCAAACTTAGGAACGGAACATTTATATCGTTACTCAAATATGCTGTCATCAATGCGTAATGCATGTGGTAGTGAAGAAACTGGACGTGGTTAAATTTATACTTGCAGTTGAGTTATGGCTGTGAATGATTTTATCGATCGTTTTTGCGCCAACTTCAAAAATTATGTTTAAAAGTATTATCGATGGTGTTTAAAGGATAAAATTATTTTTCACTTTTTAGAGCAATTTTGAAGTCGGTTCTATTTTTTTTTCAAAATTTTTATTAATCTCAAGTTCAACTAACTTTCTTTTTGCAGCCTTTTTATGTAAAACTTATAGCACAAACAGCAACAAGCTCCCAGTTCATAAAGGCACAATTAAAATGTCCTATCTCTTAATCCCTTGCACCAGAAATATGTAACTTTATTCATTAGCAGGCCCAGATCTGCATATCCGCAGTGCGAGGGGCCCGTGTCCTTAAAGGGGCTAACGGCACTAGAAATAGAAGAAAAAATAGAAAAAATAGCACTAAGACTTATTTACTTTACAAATACACACTGCTGGCCACTAGGGAGGGCCTCTACATATTTTATAGCAGGGGGGCCCAAAATGTATAGATACGGGCCTGCTCTTTGTAGCACAATTCCTGTGTTGGCATAACATATTGCAACTGAAAGAAAAGACTTTGAACTTTTCTACTGACACCTATTTTCATTGAACAGAGTACAACAAGCTATCTCAAATAGAACAACAAATGAAAAACAAGTTTTTAGAATATAGAGCAGCATAAGCTTTATGCTGCAGTTTAGTTAGTAAAATGCTAGTCCGTCATCAAAGCATTAAAAACATTCTTAGAAGCTATCAAAAAGAAAATAATAATAAATAAATAAATAGATAATAAGATAAAATAATTTGCTGAAAAAAGTTTAAGAAAATAAACCAAGTGGTCAACTTACAAAGGGTTTTTTACAATACTCCAAACCAAATTTGGCGTACATTAGTGGTCAAGATAGACAGGTGGTCAAGATAGAGAGGTGGTCAAGTTACAAAGGTTTTCCTTCATTAAATGAGATGGGACTAATTCCGTTCCCGACAAAAGCAGTCAACATAGACAGGTGGTCAACTTACAAGGGTGGTCAACTTTACAGGTTTTACTGTACAAACTATGTACACATTGTGCGTAGTGGTAACCGAGGGGTTAATAATAACATAGAAATGTAGTATATTAAGTTTTGTTTAATAATACTTTTTAATGTGTTTATTAATAATGGAATAATATTAATATGATTTATGCATATTAATTCGTATATTACAAGTGCCATAGTTTGAAAAACAAATTTCAAAACCAAATATACTAATGTATCACGTTATTTCAAAATAAATATTGGATATTTTTGTGTGCATATATCAGTAAACCCTTTAAACATGTTGATACAGTTTCCTGCAAACTTGTGCTCTTTTATGTTGCTTTATCTTTTACCGTTTGAGCACAAGGTATTTCTTCAATACTGATCTTAAAAGTGTCTACTGGTTGCTAACTACAAGCTGAAAAGTTGAATTTTCTGGTTGAGTTAGGAGCAGAAGACAAACTTTGAATAGATGAGTGGTAAAGTTAAGGTAAATGCTGGGTATAAATTCAAAAATAAGGGCAGATGGTTGTACTGTATGGTACAACTGATAAAATTTAGAATTTTCGAAAAGACTTCAAGGTCTTGAATCAAAAAATAATTTTGATTCACATGATTTTCTTTTTATTATTTGATTTAAATTTTTGACACCCTGTGAAGAATTGATTGGTATGTTTTTTAAATTCATTTTTAGTTTTGCAAACTTTTGAAAAGTAAAATTTTGTCATTAAATTCAATTAAGAACAGTTAAATGTTCATAGAATTTTGATTTATAATAAAAAAGAGGTTGATCTTCAAAAGTTATTGAATTTTTTCAGTTAAAACCTTTTGTTTATTTAATTTTTTTTAAAAATTAGTTTTATCATAAACTTTGTAAGGTTGATTAAGTTACATAAATGAGAAAAAAATAAATTTTAAACATGAACTTTTATGTTATTGCATAGAATTTAAATGTTTGTTTGAATTGTATATTGAAAAATAAATATCAAAGTATTGTTGTAGTATAAAACAAATCATTGGAATTAATCCAAGTCGACATATCGTCGCCTCAGAGCAACTGTAAGACATCTAATCCAGGGTTTAAGTTGGGTTCATAAGTTCTTTAGCATAAAAGCTAAAATTGTGTGAAAAGTTTTAGCAAAATTCTAAAATGTTATGTATTTGCATATCTTTCTAAATGTCTCAGTGTGTTTCATCTCCAGTTGAAAATAAAATTCTTATTTCATCTCTATGGCATCCTTAAAGAAATAAGTACAGCAGCTATTTTTTTAACGTAAAATGATAAAAAAAAAACTACATATTTCGTTTTTAAAACGTTGCACTCTCTTCCTCCTAATAATGCAGTTATTGAGGGCTAGTTATTAGCTATGCTATTGAGAAGCGCATAATGCCGGAAGACCAAGAATTGGTGGCTTAATAGTAATTTTTAAATCTTAGCTTAAGATTTAAAAAAGATTAAGTCGACTATCGTCATGCTACTTCTTCTCTTGGATTATAGAATTGTTTCTCTCACTCTCTCTCTCTTTTAAATAATTTTATTTTTTGTTTGAGCAAAAAAGCAAAAATGCTTTACTTTGTTTGCGCAATTGAGATAGTGTTTTGGCATTTTGCAAAAAATGCGACCATAGCGGAAACTCTGATCTAATCCCAAGACTAACAGTAAGATATCCTACTGTTTCTCTGAGACGACAATATTTATAATCAAGGTTAGTTATATAACTTTTGGGAAGAGCTATAGAACTGTTATGGATGCAATTTATTTGTTGCTTATTGTTTTTTAAATATGTTCCACATCATACTTGGAAACTGCAATACAAAAAGGGTTATTTATAATATCTCCTAATTTTACATTGTTTTTCAGCTCATTGGTTAAGCATAGAAGGAATTCAGCCCACCATTCCTGAAAATCCTCCTCCAGGTAATTTTTATTTTTAAACTTTCAATTTTTAAGTATGCTTTTAAAATGTATCATCTCAGCAATTTGGTTTTGTTGTTATGGTGTAGAGGTTGATTAGGAATTGATTTGGCGAAATGCAAAATATTTAATCCTTTCCTATGTTTTTATTTGACAACCAAATGCTCAAACTTTTAATTTGTTTCTTAAAAACCAATTTGAAAAAACATTCAATTATTTGAGTGAAGATAATTGGCTGCGGATTAATTATAATGATAATGAGTTTTAATACTATTTCTCTATCAGCATTTTTTAAACTACAATTAAGACTTTTCAGACTTAGTAAATAGTTTCTTTATTTTAGTTGGTGATGATATATTTTTCTCCTTTTTCAGAACTTGATTCAAATTCTATAAACTAATATTTTCATTGTTGATAAAACTCTGTTTTTGACTAGACATGAAAATTCAAATATTTAATTAGTAGACCATTGTCTATAAAAACTTGCAGTTTAGTATGGGTTCTTTTATGATTAGTAGCCATTTAATACAGTATTTTACATTTAATACAACATTTAATATTAGCAGCCTTTCCTCAATACAAACATTTCAAAACAATGTTTAAATGCTGCTAAAGGTAGGTTTTGGAGAAAAGTATTGACACTTGAGATGTGTGCAACATTGTCAACAATAATAGATTTGTTGATCATTATAGAATAGAACATTTTAATTAACAGAAATGGCATTGCTTCAGGGTGTTTGTAAAGTTTTGAAAATATCAAAACATATTTAATAATGCTAACCTTTTTCATTGAATGAATAAAGTAGTAATTTGAAAAGAAAATTACAAACATATGTTGTAGTTGTATGCATAAACACTGAATGCAGTAACTAAATGCCAAAAAAAAGAAAGAAAAGAGTTTGAATTGGAGTACTCCCTCAAACATTTGGGAAGGGAGGAGGAACTGACAGACATGTTATAAATTTATAAACATATGTAACCATCTAATAACCTCCACTTTTTTTAAACTATACTTCAATGCAATATTTTTAAATGAATGATTAAATCTTTTTTAATTCTACATTATTATTATTATTATTAATTTTGTTATATGTTATCTTTTGTTGCAGAAAATTATTTATTTCTTGTTAATGAATTCATATTACACAATTTCTTGTTCTAAATCTATACATACTATAAGTAGTTTTAATTGAAACAAAATTTTTTGTTCAATCAATGGGTTAAAATAACCAATTAATGATAATCAGCAAAGTGGCCAATTAAAGATAATCGGCAAAGTGGCCAATAAAAGATAATTAGCAAAGTGGCCGGTTAATCAGTGCATCTCTACAAATAACCCAAACTTTTGTTAACCCACATAGTTCCAGGTGATAAATTAACATATTATGTTGAAATTCTGCCTGTGACTTTTTCAAACTGTGCTTACCAATTTTATGTGTTATTTGTTTGTATGATCTAAATGTTTACTATTGCTTTTGTTATAAGTTTTTTGGTTCATTTTGATATTTCTTGATAATAGTTCTTTTGTCCAATTTTACTCTAAAATTTATAGCTATGAGCTTCATTTAAGCTCTTTCTTTATGCATTTATTTCATCTTTAAAATACTCTGCTATGTACAGTCTATTCGCGATAACTCGAATATTAAAAACTTAAAGTTTTTCTCAAGTTCCAATCGCTTCATCTTTAATTTCATGCTAATTATTCTCACTATCTCGAAGTTAATTGCCTTTAACTCGAAGTTTTTTCAAAGATGACTTGAAATTTATTTAGGAAGAATTTAAAAAAAAGAAAGAAACAAGTGACTGTGAGAGAAAAATTAATTCTCCTTCACTTGCAATTCCTGCACATTAGACCTCTAAAGCAAGGAGAACACCTGTTGAGCCAATGTTTGATAAAGGAGTTACACGTGCGAACATGAGTATAGCTTGTTTTCTTTTGTTGTACTGTACTGTTTACACTTAGACATATTGCTGGACCACAAATCAGTTTTTAAGCTGTCAAGTTGCCAAGTCACTTTATTGTACCTTTATTCAAAGGCTGACCTAAGTTAAGATGTGTTCCTCTTCAATCTTTAGTTCAATCATTTGCTGATAAGTTCCCCAGAGAGAGAGAGAAAGAGTTTTCTTTACTGTTAAAGATGTCTAAACAGAAGCTAACAACCTTAGATTTAGAAAGTAAAGAAAATTTTATTTCTGACATTGAAAGGAATCCAACAATCAAAAAGAGGGGTTCTTCAAAAGTGGTACGAATCTATGAATCCAAATTTGAAAGGAATGAAGATGTACTCCTTTCTTGAAGTAGAATCAGCTTTATTCAAGTGGTTCCAGCAGTATCAAAATCAAGACCATGTCATTCTGTTAGATTTTTAATTTAAACTTTCACAAAGAGTGAAAGAATCACTTAATTTGGAAAAAAAAAAAATTAAAAATACGTTTTTGCATACGTTCGTGCGATTGGTTGCGATAACTCAGTCAAATGAATGAACTTTTGGGTGAACCGAGTCACCAGTTCATTGTATCTTATAACCGCGAGTTTTTTTTAGATTGAGTTACTTTTTGATTGGCAACATATCTTTAACTTTCTTGCATTGGCAACACATCTTGTGTTTTGCATATTCTTAATTTGAAAGCCATGTGAAGACTTTAAATACTTTGAGCGATCTTTTTCGCTCTCTCTCTCTCACCTCTCATAGCCGTAATGTGTTGCACGTAGTAATTTATCGTGATTTCGTGATGTCTGCCAGTGCTCTTTACTAATGGCAGGTCGTAATACAACGTGATGTCAATTTTAAAGTTATAAAACGCCTTTAGGCCTATTTTTGTGTGTTACGGTAATGCCTTATATTCCTTGGAATCAGCATGTTCGTAAACTGAATGTTTCGTTGTATAATAGCGGCTAATATATGTTTATTTTTCAAAATGTTTTTTTTTAAATATCAATGAAGATGGTTTTTGACAACTTTAGAAATCTTTTGAAGATAATAAATACAGATTTTCCTTGAGGAAAAATGCTCCACGTGTTTTTCTTTTTCTTCAACTTCAGGCTGTGGACATGTTTTGCAAGTTCACTTCTACTAGCGGTGTAGTAAGTCTAATTTCACTACTCTTAATGCTCACACATTCCTATAAGTGGGTCTTTGCTGCGTGAGAAAGCAACGAATTTTGCTACATTACTGAACATAGAAAATGTCTACGCCAGTGCTGGATGGCTGGAGAAGTTCTAGACCAGACACAACTTCATCATCAGAATTCTTCACAGATAAACTACATATGTGCTTAAAAACTTTTAAGTTTTGTAATTGTCTGTTATATGAACATATTAATTAAAATATTTGATGATTTTCGATATTAAAATGCCGAAAACTGAAACTAGCGGTAAGTCGAACTTCTGATAAGTCGGAAGTTTTTCGTCGATCCCTTGAGATTCGAGTTATTCCGAATAGACTGTATGCATGTATCATTTTTTGAATGAAATATTTCTTTTACATAATATGAAACATTTTGATAAAATCATTTTAAGAATGTAACTCTATGATTTGGTGAGGTTGACTCTGAAATAAAAAGCTGATTTATTTTGATGGTGCCCTATTGAGTATTACTTTTTTTGTCTTCTAGTTTCCAAAGACCAGCAAAAGCTTGAAAGTATGGATCCCACATCAAAAATGCCAAAGATTGGCGCCAATGCTTCAAGCAAAGAATCAAAAGAAGAAATATCAAAACATCTTGAAATAGTTCGCCTAAAACAATTAGCTACTCATGAGCTTTCAGTGGTATATTTCTTGATTTATTAGTTATGGAAGTTATTTTGCCTTTAAATATAACAAATACTTTTTAGTAAGTATTTTTTAAGGAGATTAGAAACTCAATTGAATTTTAACAAAAAATTTCTTTTTAAAACAGCATTCTATTTTTTTAAAGATAGCACAACTGCCTACTTTTAAACTTTACTAGCAAAATTTATGAAGTGTAGCCATTATTACGCTTTTCGACATCAAAAATTATTTTTTATTCCAAAGTTCAAATTCATGTTGCATGTCATGCAAAAAAAAAAAAAACAGTTTTTTTTTCTAGGAGCAGCAATTGTACTACAAAGAAATTACAGAAGCTTGTGTTGGATCAGATGAATCAAGGAGAGCAGTAAGTGTTCAAACACACTCAATTATCCCATCGCATGGAGCTATATAAATTTTATTAATATGTGCCATTTTAGTTGATTTAGCATGATTATTAATATATTCATGCTAATTATATATATTTTTTGTAATTAAGCCCAAATGTGTTTAAAATGTTTTTTTATAAACTGTATTACATGCAATTCATATAATTTAACAATATATCATCTTACAATTGTTTGGAATTAACTAACACTAAAATTTGCATAAATGCTGCTTTACAAAAATATGCTTCAAAAAAAATTTTTTTTTTACGTGAAATGTGTTTCTGTATAAACTTGGTAAGAAATATCCCCATCAAATAATCCAATATGATAGATATGCTTTGAATCTGTAAAAATAATCACCACTAATATCATGAGAGGTAATTTTGTGAATAGAAAACATTTCACCAGTTTGAAGAACAAAGCAGCCTTGTTACTTTTGCCAATTTATTATGTCAGTTTTAACTTTATATTCTCAAATGTCAAAAATATTCTAATTGCAAAATCTTAGATTTTTTGATGCTAATTTTTTGATACAGTATGTATATTAAATTAACAATTTTTTCCATACTAAAAGTTTCTATCTCAATTGTATAAATATGCCAAAGCTTCGGAACAAATACAAATACCATGTACTTCCAATACTTCACTGGTTATATGTTATTGCATGGCTTGGGACTGTAGCTGCAAGAATTTTAAGGTTACACTCCCTCTCCCTTCTCAAAAAATAGTGCATACTTGAATGAACTAGATTTTCAAGTAACATAGTCAGTATTTGTCTCTCTCTTTTTCTTTTAAGTTTCTCTCCCCCCCCCCCCCTTTTTTTCAAAAAAAAAAATTGTTCATTTACAATGTGAGTTGTGTTGCCACCAGTATAAAAACTATACATTCAATCAGTTTTTGTTTTTGTTTTCCTTCTTTCAAGACATGTACAAAAATGTCTCAGTTTTACATTTTTAAACACATACTTGGCTGAAGTTTTAATTTAAAACTACAATATTCTTAACTAAAATAATATTTTTAAAAGTTGCTTAGGTCTTTATATCAAAGTTTTTTTTTTTTTTTTTACCAAGATTTTTTTTTTTTTAAGTCCTAAATTATTTAGTTTTTGTTTTTTCAATTTATATAGGAAGCTCTGCAAAGTCTTGCTTCTGATCCTGGTTTATATCAAATGGTTCCCAGGCTGAGTCAGTTTATATCCGAAGGTGTAAGTATAAAATGTTTACTTTTTGTTATAGAACCCTCAATGAAAAATAATCCTCTTTATTAAAAGATATTTTAGCAAAAAGTATTCACAGCATGAAAAGAAAGTAATTGATAAAACAAGAAAATAAGCCTGCTGAGCAAGTTTGCTTCCTGGAGTCTTAGCTATGTCTTTTTATATAAATGTAAAAAAAAAAAAAAAAAAAAAAAAAAAACTTTTATTTGCAATCCTTCTAGTTAATGATTTCTTGGTGCTTTTTTAATCGATTAAAAATTCATTCAAACGTTTCTTGATCCAAAATCTCTTATAAAAAGTTAATCAATAATGCATGTTTAAAAAATAAAAATATTTAACTAAATCTCTTTGTTTGGTTGAAACAAAGTCAATTGTTGAATTTGTATCGCAAGAGTACAGTTCACATGCCTAATTTTTGTTTTCCATTTTAAGAAATGTAAAAAGTTGTTTGTCTTTGACTTGAACTATGCTTCTCAATACTTTTCAAGCTAATATATTTACATTTTCTGAACATACAAGCAGTTTGTGAATGGATAATACATAACCTGCTCCTGCCCATGCAATTTGCTTATTTTGTTTTTTCGTTAAAAACCTCTCAAAATTTCTTTTTGTATATTTGTCCTTCCCAAATCTGTATGAACCCTGATCCAAACAGTACACGATTGTAAAAAAAAGGTCATTTTTCATACATGTTTCTTCCACTTTCCTTTTAAATTTCTATTTCCCAAAAAATTCCGGAAAATGTTCCCAATTTTTCTTTTAATTTCCTAAATTTTTACGTGCTGCAAGGACTATTTATTGTAACTTATAGAAGAAAACTAATGCATACTTTAAAATAGTGTTTTAAACCTAAAAGTTGTATTTTGTTAAACTTTAAAAACAGAATAATAGTATAATTTCAATGTTCTGAATTTTGTATTGTTCCGGATTTCAGAAGGTCGAATTTTGAGTCTTACAGAGGAAAGAAATTCCTACTTACATTTTAAAAATCCCTTTTGCACTCAAATTTGTGTTGTTGAATGCATTTATGCAGTTTCATTAACTTTACACATAAGTTCCCTAATTCTCTGCTTTCAGCGTGGGCAGCTTTGCAATTGTTTAAAACAAGATTGAGCATTGAACGCTCTGTAAACTTATTTGATTTTATTGTATTATTATTAGATAGTAAAACTGATTTCAAGATGAAATGATCTGCTAAGTGATGCCAGTTTTTTTAATTGTTAATTAGTAAGTTGATGTATTATTGTATTGAATTAATGTGTCTTAATGTTTTTTAGGTTAAAGTAAATGTTGTGCAGAATAATTTAGCCCTACTCATTTATCTAATGCGCATGGTGAAAGCTTTGCTGGACAACCAAACTTTATTTCTTGAAAAATATGTAAGCGTTTTAACATTAGTACTATTCTTTGTTTTCATCAAGGAAAACTGAGTAATTGATGTATTTATAATTAGTTTTATGAAAAGAGAGGAAAAAGAAATGTACTAAACTTATTGTTCAAGAATCAATCACAGAACAAAAAATCTGGGTCACTTAAGCTCCCACCTTTAATGTTCTCTACTAGTTTAAACCATTAAATATGCATGAGCACCTGCATTACCGAATCTACGATTTTTCAGAACCTGGGAAAAAATTTGAAATTGCAGCCATTACCCATCTTTCTTCGAGTTTTTTAATCTAATTACAATGAAAAAAGCACAGAAATAGGGTGTAGGTGCCGTCCCCAGAAGGTGGTGCCTAGGACGAAGGGCCCCAGCTTGCTCTCCCCTAGATCCCTCACTGAGTTCCTCATTCATGCATGTCTATAAAATATTTTTCTTTGACAGTTAAAGTTTTTTTTTTCTGTTACAAGATAAAATAGCAAAAATTACCAGTAAAATATAAAAATTCAAGATAAGTGGAGTGAACTTCTAGTTAATATTAAAAGTTCCATTGTACAACATTTACAGATATTTGTGGTTGTACAAAAATGTAGACTGAAGCAGAAAATTAAATCTGTCTATAAATGATGTCATGCTTTGAGGGGGGAGGGGAAGTAGTGACAATTTGTGATAAGGAGGGAGGAGTTAACAAGAAGTAGGACATCACTTTTTCTTTTGTTATACAATATGCTTATGCAAAGCAGTGTGACATGGAGGAGAAGCAGTGACAATTTATGATAAGGAGGGAAGAGTTAACAAGAAGTAGGACATCACTTTTTCTTTTGTTATACAATATGCTTATGCAAAGCAGTGTGACATGTGAAAGGGGGAAGGGAGCGATAAAGCAAAGTGTGACATGGGAGGTGGGGGGGGGATCAAGTTTGTTGAACAAAAGTGCCGCATCATTTTAGGACAGCCCACAAATAAAGATGAGATATCAAGAGTAAACTATATTCATCATTTAGGTGCAGAGTGGGTGCTTACAAATGAGACCTACGGCTTCCGGCTTTTGGCATAAGTTTAGCAGTGGCTTTATGCATGTGTGTGTGCGAATATGCTGTTGAGCTAAAGATCGAGTGAAAGTTCTCTGGTTGGCAGTGGCAAGTGGAAGCCGTGTAGTAGCAGCCACTCCTTTCTTTATGCAAAAAATAAATAATAAGTTTTTAAATTGCTATTTAAACATAAAAACTATTGCTTTAAATGAAGGTTAATGTAAATAATGACATTAAGGTTTAGCAGTAAATTACTGCACCAAAGGCTGAACTACATGCAATATACCAGACATACGCGGTGATGTGATAACTGGGCTGTCTGGTATATTGCATGTTCCATTAACGTTTATGGATAAGAGAGACGTTTTTAAAGTAAGGTCCATTTTGAAAAAAAGAAAAAAACGAATACAGATAGAGCAAAGAAATTTATTGCACAAAAACTACCACCCTTACGCTATGTTTCTACATTACTCCCGTGATTTTCCAAGGATTTGTCATAGCATTGTACTAGTTTTCATATTCCTATTCGTAGAAATTTGCCGCTTGTGTAGTCAACCGTGGGGTAACATATTCTCTGAGCTCATTATTGTTGTTGTGCTACAGACCACCTAGGAGAGACTTTAGATGCCGAAACAAATGAAAGTTGCTGCGAGCGAGAGGGGGGGGGGGGCTGACCAGAGAATGTTCAAAAATGCCCCAGCAGAGCCCTGCATAGTTGACTACACAGGCGGCAATTTTGTGTGGATAGGTTTTCAAAAACCTGTGCCACACTATGACAAATACTTGGAAAATCACGGGAGCAATGTCAAACAAGAAGTTCCGTATAGAACTAGACGAGCCTACTTTCCCGTATACCCATACTACTTTCTAGTACCTGATCAATATTCTCAAAAATAGCTAAAATCGCAAATTGTTTCAAACATATTTTTGCTAATTTCTAGGAATAAAGTATTCCTCACACATCTAAAAAAAATTAAAAAAAAAAAAAAAAGCAGCACCTTTTAAACAAAGCAGCTAATACACTTTGTTCCCTTAAAAAAAAAATTCTTTAACAGCTTTCAAAATGAAAAAATAATGATTAAAATTAATAAGCTTATTAAAATAAATACATCATAAAAAAAAATCGTTTCTTTTTCCCCTGTTGCCAAAAATAATTTTTTAAATGAATTAATGCACTTACCAAAATAAATAAAAACAATAAAATGTCAACTTAAAGAAATACTTTTCATTGTCAAAAAAAAAAATCGTCTGCGCATATCGTTATGTAGAAACATAAATGACTTTGAGTTTATTCGCCGAAAACTGAATACCTAAATTAAAACTTTAGCGTGAAAATAAAAACAAATCATATCAACAATAATTATTTAACAGTGAAAACCATAGCTGCGGAGTCGGAGTCAATCTCATTTTAGGATAAAAGAGTCGGAGACGAATATCCAAGAATCGGAGTCAGTCATTTGTCCTCCGTGTATAAATTTTTGCCAAAGCTACGAAATCAGAGTCGAAGTCGGGGAGTCGGAGTCTGATTAATTGTCGGGCACAGGAGTCGGAGTCGGAGTCAAGTGCCTCTAAATTGTCGGAGTCTGGAGTTTGGCGTCAATAGCTATTTCCAACAAAATTTGTTTGAAATAAATCCGCCTTCAAGTACGGAATCTACATTGACTTTCAGTTTCCCCATAGGCGCTAATGTTAAGTTTTTTTGAACTGTTCAAAATTGAACAAAAAATAGTTCAAATCAAAAAGTGAAATATGGGACTGAAGTGTCCTCGTCAAGATCTTTGGAACAAAAAAAAGTTTGTTCGAATCGGACTATTTATTCAAAAGTTATTAGGGGGGACAGACAGACCGACAGACATTTTTTCCCATCACAATACCCTACTTTCCAATTTTTAATTTTTCAATATTTATTTATTTTATTTATTTTTGATTTTTTTTTTTCGTTTTTCGCGACATTTTTAAGATGCATTAAGCCTTCTTTCATGCTTTTTTCTTCTTTTTCTGACTTTTACTGGGAAAGTAGGCTAAAAATAGCGTAAGGGTGGTAGATTTTTGTGCAATAAATTTCTTTGCACTCTCTGTACTCGTTCTTTTTTGTACTTCAAAACGGACCTTACTTTAAAAACATGCCTCGTAATACAGGTAGAGTAGGGGAAAGTGGTAACGGGATGGCAAATGATCGAAATATTCTTAGTTGAACCCTCCCCTCCTCTTTTATTCAGTGGCTGTGGGGGCCGCTAGTCTTTATTTTATGTTGAACTCCATCAATACATATTCCCAAAAGTTGATGAATTTGTGCTAATTAGCAATTGTTTATAGTAACCTTGTACAAAACTAATTGTGAAAAAAAAATAAATAAATATATACATATCTATTTCTATTAAAAAAGAATTACGACTATGTATAATTACTAAAATGCATGTTGTAATCTAAGTATGTTGAGAAAATTTTTGCATTTTAAAGCTTGATTTTTTGAAAAAAAAAAAAAAAAAAAACTTTATACTTAGTTGTTTTTCTAGTCCTATTAAATTTTACTATTCACATATGAGGCAGTAAGAAGCAAAGGGATGTAAGTGTCAAAATTAAAAATTTCGAGATAACCTGTACAAATAGCAGGAGAGCCTCTTCTCTGTTTCAAGGCGAAAGATAGAACTAGTATCCCTGGTAGGTGCTGCTGTACAGCAGGATTTAGAAAAAAAAACATAAAGGAACACCTATCTAGGATCTGAACTTCAACTGCGTTTTTCCCAGATCTTTACAAAGTCCACTTACATCCCTTCTCTTCTCACTGCCATGTACGAGGTAGTGAGAAGCAAAAGGATGCAAGTGGCAAAGTTAAAAATTTGGAGATAACCAATACAAATGGTAGGTGTACCTCTCCTCTGTCTTGGGACAAGGGATGGTACTAGTAGCCCTGGTAGGTGCTGCTGTACAGCATGATTTAGAAAAAAAATTCAATGAAAGCCTACCTAGGATCGGATCTTTAAACGTGTTTTACTCGAAACTTAAAATAGTCCACTTCCATCCCTTTGCTTCTCACTGCCTCATATGTTGATGTAATATACCATTTATATATCATCATTTTATTCCTCATAAAATTTTATTCAAGTGCTTGAAACTTCTTCAACATTGGTAAAGATTATACGTTTGCTTGCAGTTGACTGAGTAGTTCCTGTAAAATTTTCAGCATTAGCATCATTACTTAATGCTTCAAAATATCATGTGCTGTAAAAAGCTGCTTATCAAAATAAAACCAAACAAGTCTTATTTTATCAATGACATAAAGGGGATATCACACGAGAGAAATTACGGGACATCGCAAACGCAATAGGAACCGTCAACGCTATCCGGAACTGGTTTTTTGGAAGGGAAGTTGCCTACAGGGTTGCTGCCGGTTGTGCGGACGGTTGCTCGATTTGTTCACAACGGGGGCTACCATTTTTTAGTTTACATCCATGCGCTTGCGCTTGTTCATCGCTTTTTGTCAATTCTGCATTTGGTTATCACACTGCGTCGCTTTAATTTGACACTTATGGATGAAATTAGTAATCAAATACATAATGCAGCTCTTGCAGCTTTAATTGTATGTGGGTTTGTGAAAAGATGGCAAAAAAAAGGGGGGGGGGGAATGATCAAGGCAATGATTTCAGAGCTAGAGCATCAATTATTATTTCATGCAGTCTCCAAAGCTCCTCCTGTTAAATTCATATTTGAGTTTTAACATTAATTTGTAGAACTTATGGTGAAAATTTCAGAAAAACAGAAAACTTTTATTACTATTAATTGAATGCTTGATTTAAAGTGATACTCTTATTACATTTAAAGAAGACATACAGAATATATGACTTCTCTAGGCTTATTTTTTCCCATAACTACTAAATTAAATCTTAATTTTAGATAGGAATTATTAGTCACTTATTGACAGGTAAGAAGGAATTTTAATTCTAACAAATTATACCTAAATTCATAGCTAAAAACAAACATGAAAAATTAAATTAAAAAAAAAAAGCCAGCAAACTCTGATCAATAGGCCTTTCATAATTATTTTTTTAAACTTTGAGTTCATAAATATATTGGAGATGTGCTAACACTTTAACTTACACAAATATAACGCCACTAGATACATATTGCACACAGGAAAATCTGTGGCCGAGTTTATTAAAATAGTTCCAGACATTTAAAAATAAAGTGACGCTTTAAAAAAATGTAATGAAACGATGATGCGCATTTATACAAGCTATACAAGCATTTATAATACAAATAAGCTTAATACTGAGCAAATTAACACTGCATTGAATAATAGTATGTCTCAATCAATATTTCAAATGTTAATAAAAATAACTTTATCATTTAATAATGCCAAACATAATTTTTGACATCTCAACAAAATATTACAATGTGCGTATCATTTTTAAAAAATTCTTTGTATTATCATGTTCTTTGATTTTCAGAGGGATTATTTTTCTTGACTGGAATAGAGTACATGTGTTACTACACAGTAAAAATATTACTAAATAGGTGGAGCTAAAAGTAGAGTAAATATTTCACCATTTCACTTTGCCTCACATTCTCCTACATTTTAAGTATTTTCAAATGGTACATACTGTATGTACCCATCAGTTTGAATTAAAAAAGAAAAGTAAAGCTTCAATGCTATGATTTTTAAAAAGGAATTTTCACGTAACTTTTTCAAGGAAAAAATTTACTGTAATTGTTCAAGTATCAGAATGGGGTGGTTTCCTCCAGTCAAAAGTAGTACTTTTATCACTAAAATTGATAGTATAAGCAAAAAAAAAATAATAACTTGGACCCAAAAATACTTTTATTTTCCCAACCGTTATTTTTCATTTTTTTTAAATGTCCGATTTTTCAAACAAGGCGTGGTCTTGATGACGTCACCCAATACACGTGAGTAAAGATGCGAATTAAATATTTTGCTCTGTGAATGTCAACACGAATGGCATTTCATCATTCGTGACGTCACATGACAGAAATGTAAACAATGAAAGCGCCACGATTTAAGTAATTTTTTTAAAATATTAAACAAAAACAAATTATTTAAAAAATGGTCAGATCCTATGTTTTTAAGCATGCTCTTTCAGAAAAAAATACGTTTAAAATTTTGGAAACGACCCCATTGTAACATTTGTGCAAAACAATTTTCAAAAATCCAATGAAACGAAAAACACCAATATAAATTAAGAAATGCATAAAATTCGCACTGATGTTAACTAACATATAAGTAGCAATTTAAATTCAAAATCAGATGCAAAACCAAAGATTAAATGTCGCTCATTCGTTTTTTAAAGTGTAACTGAAAATTTTTGAAACATAAAATAAATAGAACAATAAAAAGGAATCCCCACATTTCTCTCGCCACGATTGCAAATGTATTTTACAGTGACGCTGCCTGACGTCACGAAATCCCAGCGCCCTGATTGGCTCCTTCGCAACTTGCCCAGAATTAAAGGCAATTTTTTTCTAGCGGAGGAAAAAGTTTGCCCCTATACGAGCAACTGCGAATTTCCATAGCACACGACAATTTTGGAGCAATCGTTTGTGAAAGTGAGTAGAAAAACCAGTTCCGGATAGCGTTACGGTTGCTATTGCGGTTGCGATGTCCTGTAATTTCTCTCGTGTGATATCCCCTTAAGGAAAGTGAATTGCTCAAAATAGGCAAGGGGTCATTTTCATCCTGTTAACATGTTTCACAATATCTGAAGTATGAAGAATCTTTTGAACGATGCTACTCGAAGGAGAGGCAAAATAATACAGTAAAATTTTATTGCATGGACTACCAATACAAAATATCCTTTTCAGTGAAATAAATGTTCAATCCTGTTTTAATTGCCATTACATTGTTTGAATTCCAATTCACCGAAATTCCCGTTACAACCAAAATTTGCAGCCCCTTGAAATTTGTTGTAATGGGATCAAACTGTACTTCACTATAGAAAATTGTCAGTTTAATCATTAAGTAGAGTGAAATGCCAAAGTTGAATGTGTGCTTTCTTCTCTTTAAAAAAAAAAGATTTTGTTTTGGCTTCTCTATACAACCCACAAAATTGTGAATTTCTGTAAATAAAATCCCAGGGTTTGTGCGGGTCATGGAAATCCTGGAAAAGTCATGGAAAATTGAAATTTTCATTCTAAGTCTTGGAAATTTATTTAGAGTCATGGAAAAATGTCCTGGGCAAAGATAAATTAGCAGTTGCTTAAAGAGATTAGACATTTTGAGTGATTTAACATTATTGCATATAAAAGCTATTAAAGCTGGAAAATTGAATCATCCCCAAAATAAATCTGAATTTTGAAATCTCATTGCATCCACTTGTATAGCAGCCAGACTTTTTTTTTTTGCAATGCGATTTTACTGCTTGGACATCACTCATTTTGAAGTTACCATTATTTTCAACATATTTTATATTCTGTAGTAGGGTACTTGCACGATCTTGATTTTTGCCACACGCACTCAAAAAACTCAATTCAGTTGCATCCGAGTTCGTTTCCATAACTTGTATAAAATTTATTTTTAAATTTATCTTAATTTGTTGAAGGTTTTTAAAAATAAAGTCATGAGTCTGGTGATAGAGTACAGAAATAGGGGAATTCTAATACCCTAAAACAGTAGCGCCCAACATATGGCTCGCAAAACTGATCCCTGCGACCTACTGCTATATTCAATGTCAAGAATCAAACACTATGTTCCAGAATTTCTGAACCTATTAATTTTTATGCATTTGAAAATGTGCAAATAAGTAAACAAGTAGATTTGAATCAGAAGATATATTCATTACTGAATGTGTTTTTTAAATAAATATCTGGTGTAGAAAAATGAATTTAGTAAAGAATGTTTCTTTACTTTGAAGAGCCAAAGTACTGTCAAGTTATTTGGATGATTAAATGCACTGTTGACACTAAAAGCCTTTTTAAGCAAATCTATTGAAATTTTGTAATAACTCATTCAACCTTTGTCCCATTCATTATCATTCTGCCTGTTTATAAAAAAAAATAAAAAATACATAGAAAAAAACCAGACATTTAAGCATCATTATATTTGATTCAATGTATTTTTACTTTACTTAAATTTATATGAAGAAGACATATACAAAGTTTAGTTTTTTAGGTGTACACTGATTGTTTTTCAATTATTAAATGCTTGGATGAGATAATGGCATTAACATGGAAGTTTTGCTGATGCACATCTTCAAAAAATGGCAAGTTTGATATTAAATAGTACTATTCTCTTCATGTAACAAGGTCATGAAAATTTTTATGAGATCATGAAAAAGCTTTGGAAAAGTCATGGAATTTTTTCATCCAAATAGAGTATGAACCCTGAAATTCTAGTATTCAACCACAAAAAGTTTCAGTGAAGAGGACAGAAAATTTGTTTGCCTGATCCAAGCTGAAACTTTTAATTTTATGCATAAGATTCTTAAATAATTAAATGGCAAACCAAACTTAAATAACAAAATTTTTCTTTCAATCTTGATTTCATATTAGGATGGTTCAGCTGAATCTACATCCTCATATAAATAATAGGCTATGATGAAGTAATCTGCAAGCTTCAACAATGAAACTCTCGCCACGGCATGATAATTTGATAATAAGTTTTGGTAATGTTTAACATGCAGGGAAAGGCTTTATTGTGACAAGTCTGAACTGGATCTGGTAACTTAACTTTTACTGGTAAGACAGTCATTTTAGGGGAATGAAGAATCAAAAAAGTGGTTGAAAACTAATTTTATCCACTGGAGTTTAGGGTTAATCCACTGAAGTTAGGGTTAAAGTTTCAAATACCAAAATATGACTAAACAGGCAATTGCTTCGTTCAAATGTAGAAGAGTAGAAGCAATTTTCACCTTTCATACCTTGACAAGAGACTTTTTAGTATTAAGCGAGTCTATATGCATAAAAAAGAGAGAAAGGACTGAGCATTTGTACCTTGCAATGCTACACCTACTACAAAACAAGCATGACATCATATTTGTTTTCCTGAAATGAAGTGTCGTTACTCCTTACTTTTTTTCTTTCCAGGAAGGGCTCCAGTCTAGGTAAGTGAGGGCCGAAAATGAGTTTTTAAGAAGGTAGAAATGAGGGGTCTATACTTTGAGTTAAAAAAAGTCTAATTAGAGTGAATCAATGCATTATAGTTATATAATTAAAGTGAAATAAACTTTTGAAAAACATTCGGTTAATCAAAGTGAGAAAAATGTATAGAAGATCTAAAATATATATATGTATACATATATGAATCATTTGGCTAGAGAAAAGATGCAGAGTTTTTGGTGGAATGCTTTCTAGAAATTCAAGTGAGATGTCATTGACTTGAAGCTCTTTATTCTTTGGATTCTGGATCTATCGATCATAATTGAATTTAAATATGCATAACACTGGAATTTTTATTCTTTTAGCATTTTTTCTTCTGCTTTATATTTAAAATAAGATTGTTTATTACATTTCTTTTGTAGCTTCATGAAATCATCCCTTCTGTGTGTTCCTGTATCGTTAGCAAACAGCTATGCACAAGACCTGATGTTGACAACCATTGGGCATTAAGAGATTTTGCCTCTCGACTTATTGCTCAAATAGCAAAGTAAGTGCTGGTAAACTAGAAATTTTTGGTGCAGAACACTCATTTTCAATCATAACTGAAACATCTAGAGGTGAAATGTTTGCTATCATTGTTGTAATGCTAAATGTTTTCTTACCGGGATGCAAAACTGAAAGAATTTAAAATAATTTCTAACGGTCATTGTCATCGTGTTTTGTTCATCAACTGATATTGGGGAAGGGGTGAACTACCAAAAAAAAGAGATTAAATCCTTTTCATTATGATTGTGTAAAATCACTATACATTAACATGACTTTTAAGGTAGATGCATTAAAAAATTAAGATTTATTTATTGGTTAAAATGACAGCACAAATGATACTGAAATAAAAAATGATGCAAATGTTATTACAAGGCTCTCATTCCCCCTAAAATTCCTAAATTTCCATTAAAACAAAGTTCAGTCCTAAAATTCCTAAAACAGTACTAAAATTTTGTTGGCGTTCCTAAAAAACTTTGAAAATTTCAGAGTGGTCTCTTTGAGAGAATTTAAGTGGTCTTTAAGGAGGAGGAGGAGATCTTTCACAAAATATTTTGTCACAAAACAAACTTTACAAACCTTTCCCTAGATATTTAATCTAATAAATAGACAGTTTACAAAAACAGACCGTTCACAAAATTCTTCCTTTGAGAAAATGAAACATTTTAATGTTTAAAACAGATGTTTTACAACCCCACCTGAATGAAACATACAATGCCGAAAATTTTTAGCATTTTAACTTTCTTGAACGCCTATCCCTATCATTTATGAATTTCAGAAGCCATTTGCATTATCTTCTGTAAAACTCGCTCATTTTAATTTACTCTGCAATTTCAACGTTTGGACCTCAATTTATTTTTACCATTACTCTGAACCTTGCTTAGTCTTCTGGTCTATAGAGGACTTATAAACTTGTCAGTTTCTCAAGTTACTTCAAAAATGTATGTCCTGCTGCACTTGAATCGATTCAAACCATTAGCATTCTTAAATGTTAGCATTAATTTTTATCACGTTGTATCTTTGGTTTATTAAGATGTTGAAAAATTGGTCTAAAACGTTGATTAGAATGTTTGAAATAGTGCTATTATCCAAAAATCAGGGAATTCAGCAGGTCTATTAAACTTCGGCAAATGTCGTAAAATGTTGTGAGTAGCACAAGTCAAGGATTTCTTTTCTTTATTTTTGTTGCCTGTTCAAAATTTTGTTTGCTATGTCAATTATGATATTAATGGTTCTGACAGTTCTTAGAAATTTCTGCTCAACAATTTTTTTCTTGCCATTTGTATATTTTTTCTGCTTTAAAAAATGCATTAACTTATCACATCTTATTTCTTAATATTTTTCAGCTGGTATACATAAAATTGCAGCTTCCTCTTTATTTAATGCTCAAAAATGTTTGTACTACTTTAAAAATCACAATATTCTTGGGGGAGGGGGGGGGAGAGTTGAAAAGCAAGTGTATGTGAACTTTGATAGGTAGTTTTAGTACAATATCCACTTCAAATCAAATAATTGTGAGTCTGAAGAACTTCATGAACAGGAAACTTTTTAGGGAATTGAGGAAGTAAAAAAAAAATATTAACAAACAATTTTCAGTTTAAAAAAAAAAAAATGAAAGTAAATGTGGATTATACAGAATTAATTCAATATTAACAGAATTTATAAAGATGTGACATTACTGAATAAAATATGGAAATCATTTTACAATTAATATTTTTCCAAGTTTACTGCATCGTTTCAAAGTTTCATTTGTATCATCTCTTTGTCACTGTATTGTTGATAGTTAAAAGCAGTGAAGGATTATCATAAATCACACAGAATGTGAAAATGCTAAAGTAAGAAGCCGTAACATTGTCCTTTAAAACAAAACAAAAACTGTCTTGTTTTTCAAGAGCATGGATGAGATTTTATATGAAGCATTTGTGTTTTGTAATAAATTATGTTTTGTGAGTTCCTACTGTTAAAATCTGTTTGCATCTATCTGAAAGTCTGAAGCTTGATCTTCTTGAGAACCACTGCGAGTTAAGAGCCGAACGAGGTACCGATTGATTCGAAATTTTCCAGAGAAAACAGTAAGACCAATCTCATAACTATACAACTTCAATTAGGAGAGATATTAATTGTAGCGTTAATTAACATTACGTTATTAAGGAATTTTTTTTCTCCTTTTGCTATTTTGTATAAGGGTGAGCAAATAAAATTCTAATAATTGTTTTAAAAGTGATTTTTTTTGGCTGCTGTCCAAATCTTAAAACAACGTTTCCACCTAGAACTTTATTTTAAATTAGTTTAATTTCTCTTTTATTCCGATATATAAATCTTAAAACTACTCTTTAAAGCATTTTTTTTTGTTTAGAAATTTATTGTAAATATATAAATCTTAAAACTACTCTTTAAAGCATTTTTTACGTTTAGAAATTTATTGTGAATTAGCATCGTTTCTCTTTTATTCTAAGCTTGATTTTTATTTCTTTCTGTTGCCATTTTACATTTCTAATTATGTTTATTTTGTTGGACTTTTTCCTTCACATGGGTGAGTTTTTGAATTATAATAACTGTCTCTTTAGGTTAGTTAAAGAACACGTTAAATAAAAATTGTTTGGATTTCTTTAATGAAAACAGAGTTGAACAAAAAATTGCTTTTAATGATTTCAATGAAAGATTAATTGGAATCTGATGACTTGGTATTAAATTAATGCTTAATGGCATTTATTAAGTCGTAATGCTTTAGTTTCTTAAACGAGTTTGAAACTGATGTCAGAGTACTACAAAAACATCAACTACTGGACATCTCTTTCATTTTTAGGTAGCCTGTGCAACGCTGGGCACACTAGTATAATTGATGAAAATTGAAAGCTATTTGTTATTTGAAATAACATTTTGCAAATATATTTCACTGAAACATGGTTATATGGTATTTTTAAAGGTATTTATCCAGTCTACTTGGCCTCTTTTAAGTAATGTGCAAAAGTTATTATTGTATTACTATAAAGGCTTATATCTCTTCTATGCCCTAGAAAAACAAGACAGTTTTGTTTTGTTTTAAAGGGCAATGTAATGGTTTCTTACCCTAGCATTTTCAAATTTTTATCACCTACCCCACAAATCACTTTTGGGGAGTGAAAAAAACGCATTTTTTCAGTTTTTAAGTTAAAGCAAATCTTTCATAGTAAAGGACTGCCAGTATCGGCTTTTTTTTCCTTCTTTTTTTTGTACTTCTAATATGCACAATCAACTATAACAGGAAAAAAAAATAGTTTCCTACAGTAAGTTCGTCATCAGCTTATTTAGGCTCTAAATAACGAAAACGACCTAATTAAAAAATTTCCATTGTCAAATCGTAATTGAAAATGTGCGGTTTTCGTCATTTTGAGCCTAAAAAAATCGATGATGGACTTTTTGTAGGAAGCTATTTTTTTTCTTGTTGCAGTAATCTTAAGAAAAACTGAAAAAATAGTTTTTTTTCACTCCCATATAGCGACCTGTGCGGTAGGTGATAAAAATTTGAAAATACTATCATAAGAAGCCATTACATTGCCCTTTAAAACAAAACAAAAACTCTTGTTTTTCTATAGCACAGAAGATATATGAGCCTTCAAAGAAATACAATAATAACTTATGCACATTACTTAAAAGAGGCCAAGTGGACTGGATAAATACCTCAAAAAATACCATATAACCATGTTTCATTGAAATATATTTGCAAAATGTAATTTTAAACAACAAATAGCTTTCAATTTTTATCAACTATATTTGCAGAACATAATTTTTTACCAAAAACAAATGTTTATTTAAAAGTTTATATCTCTTCTATACCTTAAAAAAAAGACAATTTTTGTTTTGTTTTAAGGAAAATAAATGTAACAGCTTCTTACTCTAACATTTTCAAATTTTTACGTCCTAACAAACATCTCGTTTTTGGGGAGTGAAAAAGCCCATTTTTTCATTTTTTCCCCTCAAGTTTAAGCATTTTTTTTTTGTCACGAAGGACTACTAGTATCAACCTATTTTTTTCTGCGCTTCTAGTATGCACAATTAACTACAAAAGGAAAAAAAAATTAGCTTCCTACTGAAAGTGCCTCATTGACTTTTAGGCTCAAAATGACGAAACCGGCACTTTATCAACCAGGATTTGACTACCAAAAATTTATAATTAGGTTTAACTTAAATCTCTTCTTTTAATGCACAAATTAAAGTTTATTCTTTCACCTTTAAAATAAGATGTGTTTGATCTTCTTACTAATTTAAATAAATTTTCTAGAACTTTTAGAAAAAGAATAAAAAATGCCAAATTTTACTCATCCGCTAAGCAAAAAAAACCTATATCTCAGGAATAAAAGAAAAAAATATCCCAGTTTGGGGGTTCAGAATATTGGTGCATATTACCTACCAAATTTCATAAAAATCACAAATGGTGCGGCACGACCATTTCTTGATTTAATATGGAATGACCCCTATAAACATTAACTTAATTGTAGAGCATGCTTTTAATATTCCGAAGAATGCTTTATATTACTTATTCTAATGAAAAATTAGAAACATGTGCTTTTTTGGTACTACCAATGTAAAGCAGAAGTAAAATCTTAATTGGTAAAACGTATTAATTTAGAAAAAAAGCTGAATACATTTAAAAAACTAAGAATAGTAATGTATGTAGAGAAACAAATGATGATATATGCATTTGTTGTGCATTCAATGAAAAAACTCAACATACGGAGCGACCTAACTTCGATATTTGACACTTTGCGCCATCTGTAGTTTTAACCCAACCCTATTAAAAAAAAATACTCAGACTATGCTTTGGCTTTGAACTTACTTTTTGCGAGGAACTACACTAAGTCGTTATGTCAATTTTTTTGGAAAAATTTAGTTTTTTTTTTTATGAATAAAGGATAAAAGATGTCTGTACTCAAAATTCTATTTTCTTTTATATTACGCAAGGAGTAATTGCGTGTAGGGGAACCTGGGGAGCCTTGACCACGTTTTCAAATAAACATTTTTGTAAATTTTACATTGAAAATTTAAATATCATATGATAGCACATATTGAAGGACATTCTATTGGCAACAGGAATATATTTGCGAGAATGTAAATAATAAATTTTTTCTTTTCTAAAATTAATATTTTTTAGAATTTAGGTTAGCGGGTCAAACCTCCCTTATTAATGGAGGCTTGACCCATGGTATGGGAGGCTTGACCCGGGCAATGATATACAGGGTGAGTTCGATCGAATCTGCCATACGAAAGGGGGTGATAGAAGAGCCCAAGTGGGATATAGAACCACCCATTATCGTGTCCAATCCTTAACCGTAACCGAGTTATGGTGGATATAAGGAAAATGAGTAAAAAAACAAAATTCTGAGAAAACGACCGATTTCTGAGATTCCTGTAAGACTTACAAGAAAAATAAGTACACATTTCGAAAGAACAGGTTAAATCTTGCAAAATTACACCTTTCCCGTCAAGATAGTAGCATTTTACAGCGAACTACAAGCTTTGAAACGTTTGACACACTCAGAATTGAAATGGCGCCAAAGTTTTCAAGCGACATTTTCAAAAACAATCGTATGAGCTACAATCGGTCAAATCTACCAAAAACTGGCCCATTTTACTAGCTTTCAGATGATACAACAAAAAATCGTTTTGATCTTCAAGTTCAGCAGAAATTCGGGCTTTTGTTTAAAGCAGTGTAAAAATTTGCATTCGTTGAAAACGGAAAACCAGCAAAGAGTCGCTCCTGTTGTGTTTTAAATTTTTTGTTTCACGAAGCTTGCTGCTTTCTTTGTTTAACAAAATAATAGTTTTATATGAAAATAATAATTTTAGCATTTTTATTAAGTGAAAAAACACAACAAGAGATAACAATAAGTAGAAATTACTCTCCCTTGCTTTTCACAATGGAAAAAACAATATTAAAAAAGTTACCCTAACATCAATGAGCACATTTAATCAATCTCCAAAATCTACAAAAGCTGCTGAAATTGGTCGTCGCCACACCTGATACACGCTCTTGCCTTTCTGCGAACGGAAACAACCGTTGCTCTTTGTGAAATTTCATTTCTTAGTTTCACTACTGCTTCATCAAGCTGGTCGCTCAATTCTTGCAAACTGGCTACTTCTGCTTTGTAAACTTCTTGTTTTAAGAATCCCCAAACAAAGAAGTCCACTGGCGTCAGGTCTGGGGATCTAGGTGACCAAGAAATGGAACCCGTACGACCAATCCATTTGGGATACTCTTCAGTTTGAAATTCCCGAACGGCATTTGAGGAATGTGCTCAATCGTGTTGGAAAATGACTTTCTCTCTCTCTCTGGAACAGGAATAGTATCACGTAGGCCAGGTAAATGATGTTCAATGAACTCTAATATGGGCATGATAATTTTGCATAACTGGCATCAGTCTGCTGAACAAAATCCATTTTTTACCCCAAGTTCCAAACTCGATTTAGTTTAAATGTTTGACTGGTCGTAACCAGCGATTATTTGATGGGTCTGCATATGTTTTAAGCAGTGGTATTCCCATAGGGTATACTTCATATACGCCGTATACTCTCAAACTTTTTTAGACACATAGCGTATACCCTCAAGCTTCTTAAATTTTCATATTATGACATACTATATGATCACATACACTTATTGTGCGTAATGGATTAGTGGGAGTATACCCTCAGAAAAAATGATGGAACATTACTGGTTTCAAGGTGTTTTAATGCAGGAAGCACATATTTAGAGTTCATGGAACATCATTTGCCTGGCTTACTGGATGCTATTCCTGATTCGGAGAGAGTGGAAATCATTTTTCAACACGGTGGTAACTCTGCTCATTTTCAAATGCCGCTCGGAAGTTTCAAACTGAATTGTATCTCCAATGTATTGGTCTTACGGGTCCCATTCCTTAGCCACCTATATCGCCAGACCTGACACCAGTGGATTCCTTTAGGGGCTCTAATAAGAAGTATACAAAACTGAAGTAACCAGTTTGCAGGAACTGCGCAACCGGTTTGATAGAGCCGTAGTAAAACTAAGAGATGAAATTTCATTAGGAGCAACGGTTGTTTCAGTGCTCAAAAAGGCGAAAGCATGCATCAGATGTGGCGGCGAGCAATTTCAGCATCTATTGTAAATTTTGAAGATTGATCAAACGTACTCATTGATGTTAGTGTAACTTTTTTATTAATGATTTCTCCTTTGTTGAAAGCATGGGAAAGTGATGCTTTTTTATTTCTACTTATTGTTATCTCTTGGGTTTTTTTCACTTAATAAAATGTAAAAATTATTATTTCGATACAAAAATATCATTTTCTTGAACAAAGAAACCAACATGCTAACGTGAAACTGAAAGTTTAAAACAGAAAAAAGGGGACTCTTTGCTGGTTTTCCTTTTTCAACGAATGTAGATTTTTACAGTTTCAAACAAAAGCCTAAATTTCTGCTGAACTTAAAGCCCAATATGATTTGTTGTTGTATGATCGGAAAGCTTGTGAAATGGGCCAGTTTTTGGTAGATTTGACCGATTGTAGCTCACGGTTGTTTTTGAAAATGTCGATTGAAAACTTTGGCGCCATTTCAATTCTGAGTGTGTCCAACGTTTCAAAGCTTGTAGCTCGCTGTAAAATGCGGCTATTTTGATGGAAAAGGTGTCATTTTGTAGGATTTAATCTGCTCTTTCCAATTATGTACTTATTTCCCTTGTAAGTCCTACAAGAATTTCAGAAATTGGTCGTTTTCTCAGAATTTTGTTTTTTACTCATTTTCCTTATATCTACCATAACTCGGTTACGGTTAAGGATTGGGCACGATAATGGGTGGTTCTATATCCCACTTGGGCTCTTCTATCACCCCATTTCGTATGGCAGATTCGATCGAACTCACCCTGTATAATCATAAAATGAGAAACAGAAAATATTCTTTTATTAATTATGTAAATAGTAAGTATACATGTTTTAGCATGATAATTGAATGTTCAGAAATTATTTTTAAGATCATGTATATATTAATATTTAGAATATGACATGTATAATATTTTACCAATTATATTTAAAAAATAATAAAGAATATTGTCCATAGAATCCAGTAAACAGACTTACCTCCTATTTATGTTTAATATATTTTATTTAATTTGTGCATACATCAAAATGTACAAGATGGGACATTATCTTAATGGCATAAATTGGGGAAAATCAAAATTAAATTGAACTTTCATGACTACTCTTACAGTATAACCAGAAGATATAGGACATGGCAGTTTAGTCATATCTGTAAAATATACAACAGATGAATAATTGTCTTCAGGATAAAATAAAACTAAATGATTGTTCACATCGTCGTAAGAAGGTGACTTCATACTCATCATTTGTAAACATACAAAATATATAATAATCATATATATTATCCCCATAAAGTAACAATTGTAATTATAAATTGTTTTTGCTAAACAGTATTTCTAGAATTCCTAAACTGTTTAAGTAAGGGAGCCTTGACCCAGTGGGTCAAGCCTCCCTTACATAGAGTGGGTCAAGCCTCCTCACCTACCCATTTTTTACAGAATAGCACATGATAAGGTTAAGCCTAATTCAAGGAACAAACTTTATAGTTATAATAAAAGCTCAATGTTATAGTATTTAGAAAATCCCATTTGCAAAAATATAAATTAATTACATTTGCTGAAAAGATCTTACAAATTATGCTCAAAATTCTTACTTTTTAGGTTGAAAAATTCTTTTTTTCTGAATATCTCCACACACCTGACAGCTAGATGAATAAAACTAAGATGGATGCCTGATCACATCACTAGCTTTGATTGCTATCTAGTGTGAAACACAGCTAAAATATTTTTAAATACAAAAATTGAAGGGTGGGTCAAGCCTCCCTTATGGTCAAGGCTCCCTAGTTACCCCTACTCAGATTCATTTTTTTAAATATTTTTCTATGTAAATTGTGTGAAAACATGAACGTTATCATTTTTGAATATCTTTATTCTTTTCAAGAGAGTCCAGATCCCCTGAACCCTCCCTTGGCTAAAAATTATTACTTATATAATGAAAAAAATGTGTGTTTGACATTTCAAATTATAACAAAGTGAACGCTTGGCAATGATCTATCTTGAAAATGTGTCCTGTGGACTAACTAGATTGAAAACTTGTCTGTGTATTTCTACCAGAGTCTAGCAAAATCATGATTTTTTTGAAAAAAGTCAAAAAAATCTGATATTTTTTATTTTGATCAGATTTCTTTTTATTTTTTTTCAACAGGGCTTCTGAAACTTTTGTCATAATTAATTTACAACTATAAATGTAATCAAGCTTGAAATTAATATTTTGAAAAATACAAAATTATTATGTTTCAAACATTACTTCACCAAATAGCATTCATAACGTGATGCTATGTCAAATTTTAAAATGTGGTTTAAATCAATGATTTTTTTTTTTTTTTTGAAAAAAAATTTGGTTTAAATCAACGTTTCTTAATTTCTTTGATTAGTGGAACCCTTTTTAATGCTCACTTTTTTTGTGGAACCTCTGATTTTTCGTCAAAAGTTTACAGTGGCGTAGTCAGGATTCTGTTTCGGAGGGACCTCTGATAAACTATCACATGAACTATTTGTCATTAAATTGCTAATTAAGTAGAGTTCTTTGTAGATCATCCTAGTTATTGATAATTGTTATTGTAAAATACCAATGCACTCCTATTTGTGATTCTGAGTATCTGATTAAATTATTTTCTTATAAGGACAAGAATTACTAATGTGTTTTACCTACAATAGTGTCAATAATTCACATAAATGTACACAGAAAAAGTTTTTTATCCTTAAAAATTAAAATGCCTCTTATTTTTCAGCAATTCCAGGGCTCCCAAATGGTCCGCTTTTCCCGCCAAAGTCCGTTTTTTAGGGTAAAGTCCGCTTTAGACCGCTTTTTAACATTTTGGTCCGTTTAGTCCGCTTTTGTATTGTTTTTACTCAAAAATCAGATTTTAAAATTTTTTATTACATTAAAAGATACTGTGTGCTGACGTTTGTTACGCCCGAACATGCGGCCGCGGCGCCGTTTTTCTATTGAACCTGACTTTCTGGTATTATTTCGCTTCAGATTGACGTCATTACTCCTCCTTCAACAGCTGTAACTTGGAAATCTAGCAAATGGAGAAGTTTGGGGGAGGAGTTATGACGTCAAATCAAAGCATTTTGCTACCGAAATTTCTCACGAGTTCGTACGCCCTTGGAAAACCTTGAAAAAAAAATCAAGAATATTTCATCAGTGCAATTTTCTGAACTTGTGTTCGATATGTAGCATCGCGATAAATTACTTCCTACGTTTGCGAGTTCAATCTTTTTGCATCTTGTTAATATTTTGATGTTTTTGACAATCAGAAGTTATTTTAACATTCATTAACTTAGATTAGCTTATTTTATGTTTAATTCCGATAGATAATCAACTACTTTTTTTCGGAACCATGGTAACATCAAACTTTCTTGGACTTCGCCGAAAATTGCTTGCTGGGTTTTGAGATCTCAATCTCTTTGCATCTTGTAAATATTTTGATATTTTTGGCAATCGGAAGTTATTTTGACATAACACCTCCTTAGATTAGCTTATGTTTTGGTTAATTTTAATAGACAATTAACTTTTTTATTTTTGGAACTATAGCAACATTGAACTTTCTCGCACTTCGCGGAAAGTGCTTGTGGTGTTTGAGATTTCAATCTTTTTGCATCTTGTTAATAGTTTGATATTTTTGGCAATCGGAAGTTATTTTGACATACACCACCATAGATTAGCTTATTTTTTGTTTAATTTTAATAGATAATAAACTTTCTTATTTTTGGAACCATAGCAGCATTGGACTTACTCGAACTTCGCGAAGAATTGTTTCTTGTATTTGAGATTTCAATCTTTTTGCAACTTGTACATATTTTGATATTTTGCGCAATCGAATGTTATTTTCACATATGCTTTCCTAATCCTAGACTAGCATATTTTATGTTCGATTTTAGTCATGTTTAGTTTCAGAGAATATATATATATATTTTTTTTTCGCAAAAATTTGATTCTCGTGTTCAAGATTTCAATCCTTTTGCTTCTTCTAATTATTTCAGTATTTTTGAAAATTGGAAGCTGTTTTGACATGTGCTACCTCAAATTATATTATTTAATTTTATTTTTAAAAACTAAAACTTTGTATCCTTATTTTTTTAAATACTCATAATGAGTATTTTTAATTTGAAAATATAGCTCTATGAATCTGAAATTACATTTATTTATTCTATTAAGTTATCCAGTAAAAGCAGGCTCAAATTTACATTCAGTGTATTTATCGCTTGAGCAGCATTTGTATATTTTTGGGTGTGGTGACTTTAATAAAAAAATTTCTTTCTCACTAATTTTTATATATACATGAAGACAGTTACAATATTTTTTAGTGCCCAAACAACTAATACATACATATGAAGAAATGATTTGGATACTTAGCATACTAATAAATGATTTGCAATCCTCTAATATTTTTGAACTTAGTCAGTCAGTAGCGTAGCCAGATATTACCTCCTGCTTTGGTGTTTGGTCATAAACTCTCATATGTATATAAAATTACCATATTTAGGTTGGAAATATGTGAAAAAACCAAGGGCTGTGGAGAGGGAGGGAACCTCCTGGCCTCTAAACTATATCTTATTGTCTTGCGGTACCTTATATCAAAATGAATTCCCTTTAAACTGGTTATGTGAAAATTTTTGTAAACTACTATTTGCTAAGGTGTTTACTGTAATAACTGTATCTAAAAAGTTTTTATTAGGTAAGCACTAATTCATCGGTCACGTAGGTGATTATTTTTAATTAGCCAGTTTTTATCTGTTAATTAGTAGGAAATTTATTTTACAATTGAAGTTACTCTGTAAGATGGTCAGTTACATGCTTGCTTGTCACTCCCCTCCCTCATCCAAATGTTTGTGTGAATAATATAATTCAATGGATAAGAAGTTTAGATGTACAGAAGGTGATCAGGATTTATCATTAAAAATCATTATTTTGGCTAATTAACGAATTATCTTCACGTATTTATTGCCAGGCAGCTAATTTGCCTTTTGGTGCTACCCTGGGTTTAACTATGAATGGTCCTCCCAAGGTCCTCTTTTTAATCCTAACTGGTCCTCTTTGGTCCCCTTTTTGATTCAAAGTGGTCCTCTTTTACCCTTTTCTATGGCTAAAATGTGTTGGGAGCCCTGCAATTCTTTAGTTTTTTTACAAATTAAAGACTATGTTGTCACTGTGTGACAGACTCAGATAGAGCTATAACATTTAGACGGTCTTGACTAGTACTGCCGTGTTAAGCACAAAAGTCGTATCTACAGCTGAACTCTAAATAAGAAACTGCTTTTCAAAGTTTTACGTGTATTTGGTTCAAGTTCCACTTTTTCAGGATTTTTTAAAAAATATTTCCCATCCACGAACAGCCCCTTGTATAGGATAGGTAAAATGAATTGAGAACCACCTCATGACAATAAATCAATTATAATAAAAAGTACAGATATGACTTTTGTGCTTATCACAACAGAGTACTGCTTCTTAATTTGGTCCTTACTAGTTAAATATTTAAATTCTCCTTTCAACTGCTGTCATAGATACTGAGAGAGTAGCTAGTATAAAGAGCAGAAAATTTGAAATTGACGTAAAAATCGTAATTTTAAGAAATATTTGGTAATGTTGTAGGAAAAAGAGTTTGAGATGCCCTTCTGAAACTTTTTCAACATTAAAGTCACTTTTCAATAGCTTCTTCCGGAATTTTTTCAAAGTTAAAGTTTTTAAAACGCATTTTTAGGCTACTTTTCGAGCCATGAGGTGAGAAGTGATGAGTGATAATGCTCAGATCAGTATACGAAAATAAAAGGGAATTTACTTTTAAAATTGAAAAGGCATTATTTTTTTATCGATATTTTGAGTTAAAAATGTGAAATGTGTGAAAAGATAGCATTCAAGTCTCACGGAACCCCTGAGAGAGCTCCGTGGAACTCTGGGGTTCCGCGGAACACAATTTAACAAACGCTGGTTTAAATCATTGATTTAAATTGTTGACACACTGATTTCTACTACCAATAATGTAGAGGGAAAAGTTTAGTGCTATTGATTTTAAAATGTGTTTTTTTTAACAGAAATTTCAACACAACAACTAGCAATGTTCAAACAAGAGTCACCAGGTTGTTTAGCCGTGCATTGGCAAATGACAAAATGCCTCTTGCGTCTCATTATGGGGCTATATCCGGCCTTTCTGAGCTTGGACCTGAAGTGGTACGGACATTTGTTATTCCTAGAGTCAAAGGGATCGGTGAACGAATTAGGCAGTGTCTGGAAGGCCCTACAGCATCTAGCGTAGATAAAAGTGCTGCTGAGCATATAAAGCAACTTGTCTTGGTGAGTGAATTTTTTAAAAGTTTTAAGTTTCCTGTGTATATTCTACGACTCGAACTACTATCCAATGTACACAAGACAAATACAGTAGAGCACCGTTTATATGTTTCTCTTTTATACGTTTTTATCAATTTTACGTGATTCAAATTGGTCCCTGCAGTGTCTTATACACAGTAATATATACCTATTATACGTTTTTTTTTTTTTTCAATTATACACTCTTTTCATACAGTCCCTTCAAAAACTTATAAACAGTGCTGCACTGTATGTACAACCAGGTCCCTCATTTAGGGAGGACCTCCCTCCTCCAGCTATGAAAAGTTTGTTTTACACATAATGCTGGGTGGCTACAGATCAGGGAAGTCGGGGAACTTTATCACTCAGGGAAATATCAGTTAATTTTGGAAAAATAACAAAAATTTAGGGAAAATCGATTAAATGAAAAAAAAAATTCTTAGCAAAATGAAGTACTTTAATTCCCTACGAATTTTCCGCCAATTATTTGTTTAAAAAAAGTAAAATTAATGCAGTATGATCATATAATGCTGCAGATTTGTGCATTTTTTTCCATCAACGTCAAAGTATTCAATCTTAGAATGAGCTTCCTAAGATTGCTTCTGTGTCTGTAAAGTTGTTTATTTTAGCAAGATTAAATTTTCCTTCCACGCATTCCATGATACGTAAAATAAACAACCCTACAGGCAAAGAGGAAGCCATCATTAATGACTTTGCTGCCTCTCCTTTACTCATTGTCTTGAAGTAATTAGCATACTGTTGTCATGATTTCAAGAAAAAATCTTTGTTTTTTAAATTAATGCTGATAAAATCTTAAAAGTTATCACTTAGCATTTTTAATTTAATTTCTAAAATTGAATGTAAACTCAAAACCATTTTTTTTTTTTTTTTTTTTTTGCCATGATATTATTCCCTGTCACTTCAGATCAGAGAGGGCGATTGGAACTAAGAAGTGGGGGGGGGGACGAAAAAAAACGACAACTAAAAGCGATAGAGCTTTTAGCGACAGCAAAAAAATAGGAGGGGGGGAATGAGGGGGGAAGTACAAATTTTGCTAGGACTGGTTTTGAGAGAAGATGAGTGGTAACTGATGTAAATCTAACCACTTAACTCATGTTTTTATTAAGATTTTGATGAATTTTATACACAACTTTCCCCGAAGAAACACTTAGACATGAATAAGACTTGCATTATTTACTTCAAAGTATTTTGAAATGTCACAAACACTTAATGCTTTCATTGAACAAGTATGGCTTGTTTAAGTTAATCAATTGATTTATTAATATCTAAACAATGAATATATTAACTAAAAGTTACTGCTTGTGTTAAATAATGTTTCATAAACAGATACACAAAGTGAAACAAATAATTATGTTCAGAAAATTTTGACAATTCTGCTTTTTTTTTATTTTTTTTATAATTTCTGGTTTTGGTTCCTCAATTGAAAAAAGAAAATAAGAACCATAACGAGTGGGGCGTTAGAGTTTATTGCCTTGCCCCCTCCCCCCTCCCAGGGGCGGCATTTCAGCATTTCATTTGGGGGGGTCGAGTTTCTTAATTGTGTATTACCACAGTGTGGTCCCAAACAAACATTAGCTAACAGGAAGTGGTCATAAAACTGGTTTAATATGAATAAAAATTAGTGTTTAGAAACAATTAAAATGTTGATTCATTTTCTAATAAGTTATCCTACAAAACATCTCGATACTAAAGTTTTTATACCTTTTAGAAAAGTTTTAATGCATGATTTTTGGAATTCGGAAGAGCAGGGAATCATGTTACTAATCTATCTGCTCAGTGTCGTGCTGTTTTGCCAGTTATACATACAGTGGCTCCCAAAAGTGTTCGTACACCTACGACATTCAATGAAATGGGACTCTATCCATTGGTTAGAATTGATGTTTTGGAATAGGTATTTAATTATAAGATCTATGATCAGTTTTCAACAAAACTACATGTTTTTTTTTTTTAAATATTAGAACTTAATTTTTTAAAAATGAAAAACTAAAAAGTGTTGAAAATTTTATCTCACAAAAGTCTTCGTACACTTTAAAAAATGTCTATATATTATTGAATAATCTAACTTTTTATTAAGTTATTGTTTAGTAGAACATCATGCTGTATCAACACCTTTTAAACGTTTGAGAATAAATTTCTTTTTTTTTTTCTTTTTTTTTTTTTTTGTGTGTAATTTCTGAGTAAGTGTTCACCCACACGTCGAATCTTTCTGTTTTTAGCACTATTTTCGTTTCAAAGCCGTATTTTCATAATCTAGCCTCCAGATATCTCTAAATATGTTGCATTAAGTTCAAATCTGGAGATTGAAGGGGTATTTTCTAAACTTTAGGACAATTTTTGAGGCACTAGACGCAAACGTTGAAAACCGTGTGCTTCTTATCGTTATCTTGATAAAAAGACAAAGTTGTTCCGATAACCAAATTTTCGGCTAAGAGTTCAAAATTCGTTTTTAAAATATTTAAATGAACAGCATGATTCATTATTTCATCAAAAAATTCCGAACTATTAAGTATGGGTGCTGATGTGCACCCTCACACAAGAACACCTTCACCATCCTGGTTAACTGCTCCAACTACGTTCTTAAGATTAAGTTCTTAATTTTTTCTTCTGTTTATAATTATACAACAATTTAACCAAAAATCTTAACTTCATTTCTATCTGTAAGTAAGACGTGATTCCTAAACTTTTTGAGCTTATTTATTATTGATTTTGCAACGAAAAGCGAAAGCTTTCTGTTTTTCGCTGGACCAAGAAAATTTCTGCGGGAAGAGATCCCATTTAATCCAGCTAATCAGAGGACTTGGCGAACAATTTTAGGTGAAAATTAAGTGTAAAAATTTTCATTTAACTCCGTAGAAACTTTTACAGCAATCAAATGTATATTTTTCATAAATTTTTTAACTAAATCTTCGATCACGCTTTGTCAACTTCGCCGGTTGACCTTTTCTTACCTTGTTTTCGGTCCGATTCTTTTCTTTGAAGCATTTTATCAAGCAATTTACTATAGAATGGAATAAATTAACTAATTTAGAGACATTTCAAATAAAATTATAGATACTGTAATAAAAAAAATTCAAATTTCGAGTGGTGTTTGTGTTTTTTTACGAATACCAGCCATTTTAAAGTAATAAGCACAATATTAAGGAATAAATAAAGAAAAAATTAAAGCCAAATGACTTATAAGGGTCAACACAATGCAAAAATAATAAAAAAACGACACATGATAAATTTTAATCATGAATTATTTCGAAAATATTTGAGTGTACGAAGACTTTTGTGGCGTATTATTTCTCTGTCTCTTCCTTTTTCGATCCATTTAAAAAAGAAGATCCATCAATATTTTGAAAAAACTACAGGGTTTTATTTAGAATGACATAGGAATGATGTGAAAAAATATTGGACTTCATATTCGAATTCAGTTTTGCATTATTTCGATTTTACTAAAAAATTTCAAAGTGTACGAACACTTTTGAGAGCCACTGTACACCATACAGCTAAATAGAAAAGATAGTGAAAAAGCTCATGCCCTTTAGCATGTATGACTTCGTTTGAATTTTTTGCCCATTGCACTTCGAAAATAATTCTCTAACCTCCTGAGACATAAAAAAGTCTTTCTCTACTAGCTTAGCTTATTGGAATAGTTAAAAAATAATTGAAGCGATAAAGTTAAGTATGAAAACACTTTTTTTTATCGGGCTCTTCAAAATCACCCATGCAACTTCAAAAATTGTGAGGGGCTTAATTTTGCATCCTTGAATAATGTAGTCTCGTCGGCAATCTCAGCTTCAATGAGATATCATGTGCCTCCAGCTCTGTTATTTACTATTTCAGACTGATGAGTTCCATAACAATGACGAAAATGCAATCTCTGGATGTGGTAACCGGTCTTGTCGGTATTTTGCTTGTAATTTTTCTTGCCCTATGCTAACAATTTTACTCATATAGAACCAGCCATGCAGAAAAATAATTATCATCAAATCTTGTGTTAATTTCATTCAAAACTGAATCTATTACTTCATACAAAATGTTAAAAAATCAATGTTTAACTTCACATCATCATGTGGATTTTTGTCACTTTTTTTTTTATTTTTTTTTATTTTGCGTCTTTTTAAAATTGGTTTGGAGGAAGAATTTTTTTGAAAAGGCTCACGTTTTATTGAAATGTAAAATTTATTTTCAGATTCAATTGTAGATTGAACTAGGGTAGTATGGTGCACAGATCATTTGCAGTTTGAACAGTGGCTTGAATAGTCCGAAAATTGAGGGTAGCGGATTGAAGATGTCTTGATAGAGTAAAGCATTTTTCAAAAACTTTCCTCAATACAAATTGATTAAAAATTCAAACGAAGTCATACATGCTAAAGGGCATGAGCTTTTTAACCATTGAAAGAATCGTTTTGCAATAATACTTCCAGTCGTCAAATCACCGCTTTGGAGTTAAATGTTTTTTATGGTTTTACCTAACTCTTGAAGACGCTCCAAGACATCTTTTGTCACTCCGAGATTGCATAATATAGAACCCCATAAAAGGTATTTGTTGATATGGTTTTTTAATTCAATAATCAGATGCATTTTTAAGAAGTTACTATGAAAGGATATAATGCATTGAGCAGCTGAAACGTGTTTCTAGCAGAAGAAAGCGATGAAGACTCATTAAATAAATATACACTTAAAAATGAGCGTAAAATTGAATGTAAAATATCAAGGAATTTTCTTGTGAAAACCTTGCAGCCACATCACTTTGCACGAGCCTCTCATATTGGACATACCATCGTTACACTGGGCACACAAGTATGAAATATTTAGCCTATATGAGGAAATGTCTTCTTTAGTTAAAACTAAACCATGGTTCTCTATCAGCTTTCCATGTTCTCAAAAGGCGGGAAAATACTTCATGAATATCTAAGTCATCATCCAAATAACGAAAAACACTTTTTCTAGTCTGGGAATGTGTCGGGTTTCATCAAAAAGTTACTAAGAACCAGCGAGGTTTTTTTAAATGAACATTGATTTCCGACTTACATAAATTGAATTCAACCGTTTTCTATCATTTTATTGAAAAAATTTGGGGGCGCAACCGCCCCCTCTTGACCCCCCTATTTGCTGCCCCTGCCCCCTCCCGAATCGCTGCCACTGCTTCAGATTATACAAAGGGTTTTTTCTTTTCAAACTTTAAAACTATTTTATTTTAAAACCATTTAAATATATATTTTGAAATTAATAATTGTTTTTGCATTTCAATGTGGTTTATTACTTAAGTAATCTAAGATTTTTTTTCAACAACTAATGAAATCATTTAAAATTGAGTTGTGTATATAAACAAATATTTTTATTATTTTTAATAGTTAAAATGCTGTATTCATTCATTAAAACCTAAGTTCTTGATTAGAGAATAGTTCAATATTACTGGTTGTTGAAATATTTAAATTTGTTTTACATAGATATGTCCAGCATTAGAAATCAGTAAAAAATTCTACTGGTCCCTCGGACCAGTCAACGTGAATATATACTGTTCCTCAAACAACATAACTGGTCCACTTTAAATTAAACACTAAATATGTTTGTACCAAAAAATTACTTACACTTGCTCATAATATAACACTTAACTGCAAAATTACTGTACTACGAATAAAGTTCAAAGTGGTAAACATAATATAACAATGCAAATACTTAATATAAAAAAACAATGCAAAACAGATAAGTAACAAGTATAAAACAATTTTCTACTGATGAGGTTTTTTTAAAATACTTGAATGTTTCAAAATTTAAAATTTTTGTTTGGCAAAGTTCGGCAATACACGTTTAAATCTGTAATCTTAAGCAGCCAAGTATACGGTCTGAAAACCAATTTTATGAAACAACTCTTAAAATAGGCTACCAAAAATTTGCGAACTTCACCATTTTTACTTTGTTACAGAACATTATTTTTCCCTCCATGTGTGAAATGTTGAGCAAAATGTAAATGGGTGATTTAAAATTAGATAAAACTTTTGAAAACAAAATTAACTGTAAAAGAAGTCAGTCAATGGTTTGACTAATAAATAGCTAAACATTGGCTAGGCTAATGCTTTTAACTTTTTTCTAAGCTTAGTGTGATTTAAAAAAAAAAAAAAAAACAGCAATTGGTGGTCCCATTTACCATTGATTATTTTTTCATGGTTGTCCGAGGCAGGTTTCACTGGTCTGGGACCAGTGGACCAGCAGTAATTTCTAACACTGGATATGTCTGTTTGGACATGTGCAGATAAAGAGCAGTAACTGCAAATTTTTCATTTTTTGCATTTTTATCATCAATTCTATGTTACCTTTATTGTACATGCTCCCTTTTTTGGTTTCCGCTGAAAAAAGCGTGAAAAAAAGGCTTAATTCCAACATTTTTCTGTTGTTAGTACTGAATCCACCACACATTTTTTCAAATATCTCGAAAACTAATTTCTGCAGATACTGCCGTTTACCCGCACATGGCAGTATTATTTACATAAGTAAAGCTACAATACTTCTGTACTTTAACCATCACTTGTTACTCTTGCAGTAACAATTATGCTGCTTAAAAATTCAGTTCAAGGTTATTTCCATTAAAATTTTTTAGCTTTATCTTGATTAGATTTGTCTTTGAAGAATGGTTTCAATAATTTCTTAGAATTCTTATGCTAACTGTTTCCTGGAAGTAAAGTATGTGTTTTAGATTTCCTGTAATAATTCTCTGTCGATCATTTAATATACTATTTTTACCAAAAAAAGGAGCATCTTTTCAAAATATATTTTTAATTAACAGCCTAAACCGTTTTAAACACTGCATTTTTAAAAATATGCAATGCTTTTCAAGTAGGGCAAAGAAAGGAAACCATTATCATTGTTTACGTAAATCAGGGAAATTTGGTGAATTTAATCAGGGAAAAGTCAGGGAACTTTTTTTTCCAGTTTCTGTCGCCACCCTGTAATTGGGCGTGAGTTTTTGTTCTTTTTCAGTAAAATTTTCATTGGATGTACACTAGGGTGGGCCAAAACATCAAAATATTACAGAGCATTTAGCCTTAGTACAGAAAATTTGTGACTCCCGAACAGTAATTACTCTGCAAAATTTCGTTGCTCTGAATTAATGTCTTATGCTGTGGCAAAAGGCTTGAATTTTCCAGATTTTTAGGAAAAAATCAAAATAACAAAACTTTTTAAAAAATACTAAGCACTTTTCATAATGCACTCAAAAAGACAAAATAACTTTTTGGAGTTGCATATTTTTCTGGGAAAATTTGGTTTGAATGATTCGAGTCGCACTTTTCTTCGTTTGAGGGGTCATTTCCTGGAATAATTGAAAACTACAGGAATACTTAAAATGTTCTTTCTGACTCCAAAAAGTTATTTTCTCTTTTTGAGTGCATTATGAAAAGTGTTTAGTATTTTTTTTTTTTAATTCTGTTATTTTATTCTTTTTAGTGTAAATGCATTGCAGAAATAGAATAATGTTACCCTCATGACCAAACCCCAAAACCATGGCCATTTTGTTGTAAAAACATTAGTTTTTCAAAGTAAATCATGGCCTCTAAATGACAGGCCTGGTTCAAAGGTGGTAGGATGTTGTCGTTGAGGTAATTAAAAATTTGAAGTATTGCAGAGTATTAGGTTATGCAGCTACTTCGTAATGTGTCACTCCTATTTATGGATTTTTTAATAAAAAATCTCAAAATTCAGACCCTTTGCCAGAGCAAAAGAAATTAATTCACAGACTTGAAATTTTACGCAGTAGTTTGGGTTAGGACGTTACAAAGTTCCTGCACTGAAGCTTAACATTCTGCGGAGTTTAAAATATTTTGTAAATGTTCTTTTTATTTGATTTTTTCCTAAAAATCTCAAAAATTCAAGCCTTTTGCCAGAGCAGAAGACATTAACTTGGAGTCACGAAATTTTGCACGGTAATTACTGTTATGGAGTCACAAATTTGCAGCGCTAAGACTAAGTGCTCTGCAGGATTTTGATTTTTTTTTTTTTTGCCCCACCCAAGTATATGCGCTACAGGTGCAAGAAAGGACATTATCCAAGTGGCAGAAATTGCCCATATACCTTTCAAGCATAACAGAGGGAATTTCTTGAGGATTGGCTTCTGAAAGGTCTTTAAGGTTGGAATTGTCGGGTGGATGGGACAGAACCATTTCAACCTATATTAAAATAATTGCGAGGTCTTTGTTGTGTCTGTACTGCCAAATGAATAGTTGCAACACAGGTGTTGTAAAACACGACACATTGTTCAATTGACCGAGGCTCCATGAATACTAAAATGGCAACTAACAACAAATATATATTAGCCATTGCACATTCACTTGTTCCCCTACCATCAAAGTTATGGTGAACCGTACAGCATATCACCTCCATGCCGGACCAAGTATTAAATTTTGAAAGCATGTTTTCAGCTTTTATATTCAAACCACTTTATGATGCATTATATATATATATATATATATATATATATATATATATATATATATATATATATATATATATTTATTTTATTTTTTATTTCACAATATTTTTATGCATGCTTTCTTACCACTTTACTTAGTCGAGTTGTGAAAATTGAATACTATGATTGTGTCTCGTGTTTATCTTTTGTAAGTAAATTTTCAGAAAAATAACTCACAGTGGATTTGTCTTCTAGCGTGTGCTGTCTCCTGTCCTAAAATCAAGCAACTTAGTTGGTGACTCCTTAGAGGATTACAAAAATGAATTTGGATATTTAGGGCCATTTTTGCACAGTCATGTAATGCGAGCAAGACAGCAGACAACCACTACAACCACATCGACAAGAACAACACTAACAGTTTCACAGGTTAGGGTTGGAAGCAAATGTGAATTTGTTATTTTCTCATTTATTAAACTACTCTGCTTTTCAATGTTGTGAAGTAATATTTTTAAAGTCGGTTCATGATAGTGAATGTTAGAGGATGAGTGGGGTAATTGAATTAACACCACGCTAAAGATGAAGAAACCAAAATATTGTGTTAAGCTTAATACTTTTATTTTAAAAGTGCTAATTACACATAAATTTCAGAAAGCCAAAATGACAGAAATGTTCTTCTGTGTAACTATATGCCCAAAATCAGAATACTTTTAAATTTACAACGCATGTCGTAGAACCGATGCAGGAATTGCAGAATAATTGTGTAAATGAGAGAGAAACTGACAAATTTTCTGCAGAAATATTTTAGATTTCTGCAGAAACTACAGATTTTCTGCAAATATCTTCCAACTACTAAAGATATAATTTTGAAGAAATTCTACAGAATTTCTGCAGACTTCTTCAAAGTAGAGGAAGATATATTAGCTGCTTTGTTTAAAAGATGCTACCATTTTATTTGTTCGTTTATTTATTTTTTACGCATCTATTTCTTCAGATGAGCGAGGCATATTTTTATTTCTAGAAATCAGCTTAAAATGTTAAAAAGTTCTGTTTAACATAATTTGCAATTTTAGCTAATTTTGAGAATTTTCATCAGATACTAGAAAGTTGATATTGGTATATGGGAAAGTAGGCTCGTTTAGTTCTAGACGAAACTTCTTGTCTGAAACTTTAAATTATCTCTGGACTTTAATTTCCTACTCATGCATCAAAATATAATTTGTTTTGTTCTTAAGTCAAAAAAAATCTTAATTGCTGTTTTCTGTACAAAATATTAAAAATTGCTCAGTACTTTTTTTGTTATGTTGTTTTAGCCACGCATAATTCCCGCCCTTGCAAGACCACCGACCATAGTTGCAGTTCCTCGCACGACTCCAACTACTGGAGTACCATCACCTACTGCTCCTAAGTATGTCATTGTCACACCTACAGCACGCCCAGGAACACCAGTGAGTCAGCCATCACCAACTGCTACCAGCAACCCTACTCCTACTCTTGTAAAAATAGTTACAACTCCCTCTACCACTCCTATTCCAGGGAGAGTGGTGACTTCTGGTGCCAATTCTCTTCCAAAACTTGTTGTGCTGCAAACAGAATGCGATGGTATCAAATCTGAACCAACAACGCCTGATCACAGTCGTCCTGTGTCTCCTGAAGTGGCTGCTTATATTTCAGCCTCTGATACAATAGAACATAGCTGAGAAATTCTTCTCAAGATGCACTGGAAAAAATCTACATGAGTGCCTAAAATGTTTTTAAGTTGAGAGATGAATGAGAAAATGTTTTACTTTGTCTTATCATTTCATATGTTGTTAAGATGTTGCTTGTGACTTTAAAGCACTGGTAAATCATCACAGGTAGTGTTCATCATATTGATGAAAGACATTTGAAAAAAGCAGTTTTTCTACCTTCATGAAAGGGAAAAGAGGAAAAATAAAGAATGGTAAATGCATATTGAAACTGCAAGTAATCATATAACTTGGACTGTTTTCCATCCAATCATCTAGTTTAATCTTTTCAGTTATTCCACTGTCTCAAAAAATGAGTTGCAAAAAAAAAAAAAAAAAAAAAAAAAAAACAGAAATAGTTTATTGAAATGCAATAAAATTTTTACAGGGTGTTGAACAGAAGAAAAGATAATGCTTTGCAACACTTCAGAGAAAAACTGCAGTTAGTTTTCAAATTACCGGTAGACTGCTGTTGGCATTTAAATTGAAGTACAGTAAATTCTTGATCATCTGCGGTGTTTCACACTTTCAACGAAAAAGAAAAAGAATTTCGGCAATGATTAAACCGGTGTCGATTAATGCACCCATTTTAACTTAACGAGTGAAAAAGCTGTTTCTGGACATTCATATTTCTTCTCCCCCTCCCATCAAACCTACCAAGGATGCCAAAACCTGATAAGGTGAAACAGACCTACACTAAAAACTGGTTTTTAGACTACTACATTACTTACTGCTTTAGATCTACAGGTAAAGGGCAAAAACTGCAAATTTTTTTTTTTTTTTTTGCATTTTTGTCATCTATTGTATGTTAGCTTTATAGTACTAGTTTACTTATTTGGTTTCCGCTGAAAAAAAGGGCCATAAAAAAATGTCTAGTTCCAACATTTCCCTATTGTTAGTATTGAATTCACCACACATTTCTTCAAATATCTCAAACTCATTTCTGCAGATACTTCCGCTTACCTGCCCATGGCACTAAACTACTTTTTCATGCACACTGTTATCGTTTTTAGCTGTATAGTTTATATCTATGCAAGTGTTATTGATTTTTTTTAAAGCTATTGCCTTTAATAGTATCCTTTTATGTATTCTGCGGATTATCCTCGGTTACCCCATTTCAGGGATAATCGGAAGTTTTCCGTATCTACAAAAATATGTTTTACGGTTATTGGAGGAATTGCGTTTTTGATTTCCCCCAAACACCAGTAAAGTATTGGAATATATTGCATACTTTATTTTCTATGGAAAGTAAATAAGAATGCTTTTACAGTAAAACTAAAGTAAAATATCACAAAAATACAAAAAAAAGGAAAACAAAGTATTTGTACTGATTGTCATTTACCTGCACAGTACAGAAGTGCTGTGTGACTAAAAAATGTCTGCAAGAACTCCCCAAAAGAAATGGTCTGTTCAAACCAATTTACATTACATTTGCATTATTTTTGAATAAAAACCAAATGTTTTAATGAATGCGACCGCCCACATTCTCTTTTCCCACAACTACAGTACTGAAGAGCAGTACATACACATGCAAGTTTTGTCACTGACCTTTCATCTTCATAAGTTATGAATTTTAATTTGTTGCTGATTTTTGAGGTAGAGCATATAAATTAAGTGAAAATTAATAAACTCGCAAATTAAAAAAGTTACAGACTATTTGCCAAAGAAGATCATTAAACTATTTAAAATCCGCACTTCTCAAGAAAAGAAATATATTGCCGTGTTGCGAATCTTGATTAAGTTAATCATCAAAGAGAGTTGTGTAATATCTTGTGATAGTTATTCAGAACTAAATTTTTGTATTTGTTCCAAAACGGTTGTCATTTCTCAAAAATACTTATCAAAGAAGTTCAATAACTAAAGCTATTATTTATTATGACTGTGTCTTTTGGAGTTGATGGGATCACAACTTAAAGAACATGGGAACTAGAATATCAATATTCTGGTTAATTGTGATGAAGCTGTTCTGTTGCAACTTACTGAATTAATAATGTTCCATCATTAAAGCTACATATTTAGTTTCTACTAGTATAAAATCATGTATGATGTGTCAAATCATGAATTAGTCATCAATGATGTATCAATGCATTTCATTCCTTTTTTTTTTTCAAGCAAAGTCAATGATTGGTCTCCAAAATATTAAACTGTATATCATTTTTTATTATTAGTCTTTTTTTTTTTTCATCTTTGATTTTTTTAAATCTGATATCATGAGAATTTGAAATTGCTTTAAATGAGTTATATCTTTTCAAAAGAAAGCTGCAATATTGATTTGTAAACATAAGAGAGCTTAAATATTAATATTTGTTTCATGTCATCAGCTCAAATGAACATTTTACATAGAACTTGAAAAAATAGTCAGTTTTATATTAACAAAAAGATTTTGCAGGCTGGGAGAAGCAAAGGGATGCAAGTAGCAAAATTAAAAATTTGGAGATAACCAGTACAATTAGTAGGTGAACCTCTCCTCTGTCTGAGGGCAAGAGATAGTAGTCCTGGTAGGTTCTGTTATACAGCAGGTTTTGAAAAACTTTTCAATGAAAGCATACCTAGAAACTTTTCTTTGTGTTTTACTCAAAACTTAAAAATGTACACTTACATCCCTTTGCTTCTCACTGCCTCATACGTATATATTGCTCACAGACAAGGATAATGGCACTCCTCAAAAATTAAAAATAACCCAATAATGTTTTAAAATTTGAATTTACTGTCCTTTTTTCCCCACAATACTGGCACAAAATTACAGAACTTTGCATGCAACATTAGCATCCCATACAGCCCCAATTTAGTTGGTGGATTATTTTACATGTTAACAGAAGTTTTAAGGATTCTTTTTCAAATTTCGTTTTAGTAATACAGTCAACTCTCGTTTATCATGGTTAATTCTTTCCAAACGGTATCGCAATGGCTGAATTTCCTCTTAGGAAATAAACTGAACTCGATCCAGCCTTCGACAAAAGGTTTCAGATCATTGCAGCTGACCAGGAGAGAACAGGTTTTATTCACTCGACTTTGCATTGGTCATACCAGGTTCACTCATAAATACTTTTTGTTCCGCGAACTAGCTCCAATATGCATAACGTGTACTGTGAACCAGACTGTGTTACATATTTTAAATAACTGTTCAAATTTTAACCATATACGTTTTGAGTATTTTAATGATTTTAATCCATCTTTGAAGGGCTTGCTGGGGGACTCACCTCATTGCAATTTATACTCCTTCCTCTGGGAGATTGGTTTCTCCTTTTTACTTTAGTGTTTGTCCCATCATTATGTGATATTGTCCTTTTCTTATTTTTCAAGATATTGTTTAATCTATTTTTTTTTATTAATCTATACTTTGTTTAAATTTTTTTCCATTTACATATTCTTAGCAACTGTTTTTTTTTCTTCTTTTTTTTACCTGTACTTAAAGTTTTATGCCTTTTACTTCAAAATATGCTTACTTTTACTTCTTTCTTTTTATTCTTGAATGAAAAGTAAATAGTATAAAATAAAAAATCATGTGGCGCAGTATAGCCCTTACAAGGGCTCTTGCTCCAGTAAAATCAAATAAATCAACCAACCAACCAACCTTGAAGTAGGATTCTGTATTTATGTGAACCGAATATTTTCCTAATTAGAGTGCATAAAACTTACGACAATTTAAATAGATTTTTGACATAATCAAAGCCCCCTGAACATGAAGCAGCACCCTTAGCCACCATTACATTTGTATGCACGAAATATGAGAAAATGAGATATATTAGACGTAATAGATATCACATTGTTAAAAAATAATTGGGAAATAAACTACACACACACATATATGCAGTTCTTACACACTAATACTGATCTATGAAAATAGCTCATCTTGTTCGATGATGAATTAATTGCCAGTTAGTGACCATATGTGCTCAAGTTCTTCCTCTACAGTTATGCTCATTAAAGGTATTGTGTATACAACTTAAAAAACTAGTATATTGTCGAACACCATTTACAGATGTATTTATCCCCTTGTAATAATGCAGTGATTTATACTTTCCAGTTAAGAGTTTAACAGTTAAAATGAGATAGAGATTCCCTACACTTTCTATGGCGATTTTATACCTCCACTCCCTCAACTAGTACAACTACAGCCCCTCAGAAGAGCTTACCTTACTTAAAAGACATACTTTGTTATTCTTTTGTAGGAAAAAGGTTACACAAGCACATAAAAAAGGTTAATTACTATATTTGAAAAGAAAAAAACCATGATGTAGTGAAGCCGCAAAGTCGAAGCAGCAAGGGACGTCTGTATATTTTGCTCTTTAGCTCCGGGCTTGAATTGAGTTGAGCCTGAGACTTTTCAGTAAAAAGGAAAAACTTATATCTGCTGTTATAATTAACTGAGAAAATTGGAAAAAGCTTTATTTGATGCAGAAAAAAATCATTTTCAAACAACATAGAATAATGTTAAGGGATGTGGGAAATCTTTCATCCCTTTAATAGGCAATTTACGTAAAATTTTAGCTTAAAAATTTATTACAAAAAACCAATTCAAAGTTTAAAAAAAAAAAAACAATGCAAACCCCCTAGATTGGAAGCAATTCTGCTTTAGAGTCTCCTGGACGCAGCACTGCCACAGACATCCTTTCACAATTTCTATGGCGTGAATTTTTTTTTTTTTTTGAAATATATAGACATAAACTAAATAGTTACCATAACAGATCATTGTCTCCTTCAGAGGAGTGTCAGGGAGGTCATGACTATGCCCCTAAACCGTCGGCAATATTATCCGCCACATTGTATTCAAACATAAATGTGTTTGTGATCTAAAAATTTTGGGTTGCCGTTTCCAAAAACTTCAGCCTGGCAACACATTGATTCTAAAACTGCAAAATTATTATTTTTTAAACTGAAAATGTTTTTTTTTTTTTTTTTTTTTTTACAACGGTTTCAATTTTTTTTGTATGCATAGTTGAAGGGGGTGGGAAGGGGTTGAAGTTCCTCACAGTTTCCTAAAACTTCACTCTATCTTCAGAAAATTTTATTTTAGTCCACTTTCACCCCTGTTCAAACACTTTATGAATAAAATGTAAACAATTTTGGAATTATTTTCCATTCATTATTTTTTTCAAAAACTCAATATTTGAAAACAACTTCTTTTTATTGCTTATGAAATTATAGAGTAACGTTTTTGCCCTTTTCAGTGTCTTTTTCCTTGCAAATTTGGTGCTTCTTATTGACACCCAAGCAGTGTGAGAAATGTTTGTACGCAATATCACAAGTTCGTTCATGCGGGGGAGGGGGGAGCATTCTAGAGGACGACCCTATCCCTAAAATGATAGCCTATATCCACCCCTAGTCATCATAAAGCATGTAAACACGTCATAAATTTTTTGCATATATTTTAGTGTTTGTGTATAAATCAAATCAACCAGTAAAATTTTGAATCCTTGTTTTCTCCAATATATATCTAATTATATATAATTTAAAAAAAAAATTTTTTTTTTGTTCCACTACTGTAGTTAGTAAACGGTTTATGTAAATTTGTAAACTTGCTATCTCTATTTCAGTGTTTGTTTTAATGTACAAATTTTAACCATGTTACAGTTTGTTTTATGAAATGTAAAAATATGTTCTAAGAAAATGCATTCATTTTATCAATTTATTAAACTTATTTAAACATGAATGTTCTTGTTTGGTTCTTATTGCCCAGATTTTCACATTTTTTAATTGACACTGCCGATGTGTTTGTTTATATTGCCAATTTTGTATTACAACTTCACATGTTCATTTTAATTTTATTTATTTTAATGTAATATTTTTAATTAATTATTTATTTATTGAAATTTTTATAAATTTGTTAGTTATTTTTAAACATAATAAAAATAAATTGAAAATTTTCCACATTTCTATATCTCTTGCAGGAAGCAGAATTTCATTGTTCATAAAAAATGTTTATTATGTGCCGGGGTATGTACTCCGAAATTTCCGAAAATTTTAGGTTGCCGTTTCCGAAAATTTTGATCTAGCAACATTATAAAACTAAAAAATTATATTGTAAAGAAAAAATAAAATAAAATTTTTTTTAATGATTTTTGCATGCATATTTGAAAAGTTTTTACAGGGAAGGGGTGTCGAGCTTCCGAGTGCCCACTTTCACCCTTGCCCATTTCTTTCACTGCAAATAGCAGAAAAAGCACTGCATAGGAAATTCTCCATGAACGTAAACGATATACTAAATTAGAAACACCTCTAATCTGCCAAGCGAGGCCTCCATGACCGAGCTGTGGAAGCCATTTCTTTGTAGGCCAGAGGGGAGGGGGGTTCCACCGGTGCTCTGTATTTTTTCTTTCCTTTGTGACATTAATTCCATTCTGACTTCTATCTGTGCTATGTAGTCAGGATCTGATGAGTCATAGAACAGAAGTAGCAAATGCTATGGGCCCCAAGCCATGCAAAAAAAATTTCAAATTGAAAAAACGTTTAAACTTATTTCTTCCCTTTCTCTCTTTTTAATTAACATGCTTTTATTAGCTTCACCTGTATGTATGTATCTTGTAACGGAATCTTGCAACTCAAATTTCGCCCACTTCCTGCTATCGGATTATTTTAAAATTTGGCATGCGACCTCAGACTCAATGACAATGCAATTCTATTATCAAATTAATTAATTATTCATTGTTAGTTTATTCTAATTTTAATCAGTATTTTGGCCTTAATTCCAACAATGTGAAGAAGAAAAATTTAAAAAAAAAATAGATTAAAAAATTCTCGCAAAAATTATTTAAAAATATACCTTGGATTTTTCTGCATCAGCCAAAATTTGTTCCATTGTTCCAAGGTAGGGTAAACCGACCAGTGGCTGAACAGCCAGTGAATGAACTAGAGTCCCTATATAGAAGCTACGCAGCAGAGTCGCGCAATACGCGACCCTCCGCTCATTGGTCGAAGCCTCCAGTTTACCCGTGCAGGCGATCAAGATTTTCCTTCCGTAGAATTAACATGGAGCGTCCGAGAAGCTGTCAAAAATACGCAGAATCCGATGAAATACATCACTGAATAACTCTTTTTGATATTTGCTATCAATATATGGATGTTTAATCTATATGCATGTGCAATTTTTTTCTGGAAAAATCCCTTTCTTAATTTTTAAATCTTATTTTTTGTGTTCCAGTAGTGAAGCATCCATACTGTTTATACTTATTTTTTGCTCAATATCCTTATACAACCTGCCTTTTTAGATGCTATACGATATCTATGCATTCATTTTGTCATTATCACGTAATTATACCACTGTAAACGCAGTCGACTGTTTTAAATTTCGCTTTTATATTCGTTTTTGTGTGCGCTTAGTTCGGCAAGCTTTTGAATGCATTTGGCGACATCAACGACCGCCAAGGTTTTATACTGTAAAGAGGATTTAAATTTACGTTTTGTAACTTTCTTATGAATATGAATAACTATTAAGTAAAAGTGACTAGACATTCTGAATTGTAGCGTTAGATTTGTGATTGCTATATTAATTTCAATAATTGAATCGAAATATAGACGCAATGCGTAATTTGTAGCTTTTTAAGAAATGGTTAATTGCTTGAACTTATAGAAATGTCATGCATGAATCACTTTAATTTTCACACCTATTTATAAGCATATTGAATTATATTCCGTGAGAGTTTTAGTTTTATTAGAATTAATGTAATGAATTGTTTTGCTGTAAGGCCAGATGTAGTGCAGGGTATTTTTTATTTGTTTTATTTATTTATTTATTTATTTATTTATTTTCTGCAATTTGAAATGAAGTAAGTCCCTTTAAAATGGTTTCAAGAAACCACAAGATGAAAAGACAAAGGACTTTTATCGGATGTCTTTTCATCCACAAGTTCATTTATTTTGCCTTTAAAAAGGCGTTCCTTGAAACCCCGAGACACGGGTTAGCAATAATCTGCATTTTTTTTTTTTTTTCAATTACATTGTTATTTCTTAATTTTACTTTTTCTGCACAAAGGTGTTTATTCAACTTTAAAACTAACTTAACTTTCTCTAAGACTTAAGGAACGTTACTCTTCCTTTCTATTCACAATTAAGTCCACCAAATCAATAATTAACTTATTTGTTCATAACAATAATATCTGCAAATTGTATTCTGCATTCTTTCCCCCCGCCCTTTTTTTAACAAAGAAAACATCTTTTATTTTTTGAAATAGAGTTACCTCTATTAGTTTTTAAAAAATAAGATTTCTTTAATATAAATAAATATATTTTTTAAGTGCAGCTATACAATTTCAGACTTGATTGTTAGTTTAAAGCATGTTTTCTCTGGGGGAGAGGGCGTTGAATGATTTTTTTTCTGACAAATTCCAAGTTTTCGCTATCAAGGATTGCACTCAGGTTTTGGAAGTTTTCTGAAACGATCTTTCTTCTACCTTTCCATATTAACACCAGGGGTGCCTATCCCCCTAAAAGCAAGAAAGCACCCCCTAAATATCGCGACGACACCTCCTCCCCAAAAAAAGCAAGAGCTCCCCCTTACAGGGTTCGTACGCTCCTTCAAAACTCCTCCAATACTCCTTCATTCAGGAAATTTTTTGGAAGGGCTCTTCAAACTCCTTCATTTTAGTTCTAACTCCTTCAAAACTCCTTCTTTTTTTTGTTCAAGGCTACATAATTTTCCTCTATGAGAGTAACATAAAATACTTCAATCAAGAACTTAACATCGTCACAAAGGAAAAGGTATATTTACGATTTTGATGTAGTAATTTCGTATATTTATATTTTTCATAAAGATGTGATTTACAAATTGAACATAGAAGTCGTAAAAGTTGAAGGTGAAAATATTATTAGATGACTAAGACAATTCATATGTGAAGTAAAACATTTTTAAATGGTGCTTGGCTATTTTTTCAAGTTTTATTCTTTTTCCCTCCACCAAACTCAGCAGCAAAAGTCAGTTTGTTTAATTTTTTTTTAATATTTAAAGATACACAAGAAGAAGTACTACATTAAGTGATTGTGTTAAAAAAAAATAAGTAAATCGTAGTTATGTACGATATTGTAAAAAGGGTCATCCACATCCACAAGTGATGTTAAGCCTTGAGGTGGAACGGATTCAAGAAATTGTGACAAGGGGAAGGGAGAGGGTGACAAAAAGTGACTTCACTTAGTTATTATAATAATGTGACAAGAGGAGTAGTAAGGTGAAGTGTGACACTTTGTGACAAAGGGGATATATATGAAAACACAAAGTACCATCACTCAAGGTTAGCCCATTAGTACTCCTTCAAAATCTCATTTTACTCCTTCAAAACTCCTCCAAAACTCCTTCATTTTATTTCTGAAATTGAGTACGAACCCTGCCTTAGAAAGTGAAAAATCTCCCTTAAAACAACCTCCCCTAAAAATTTCAATGGCGCAGTCTGCACCATGACTCCCCCCTAAGTGGGCATTCCGGTTAATGCTTTCAAGTTCTTTAATTCATTTCTCAAAATTTTAATTTTTATTTACCCTAAATATCCACGAAAAAAATTCCAATAACGGGAAATATTTTGAATGTTACACCATAATACATGGAGGAATCACATAAAATATTTGATCAATACTGCAAGGAATTTGCAATTTTTATATCAAATATACTGGTAAAACTAGTTTTAAAAAGATGACTAAATTTTTACGCAAACAAAACGAAAAGTAAAAACATTCGAAATGAATTCTTTTAAATATAACTTTGGTATAAGCCTTTAAATGTTCATAACATTTTAAAATATGGGGGGAGGGCTGTCTTTGCGACGCATCAAAAGGTGTTTTGCATAGTAATCTAACCGCCCATGCAGAATTAAAAAAAGAAAGAATGGGAAAGAAAATGAAGTGAGCGATTACGCGCCAATCTTGCACGCGCTTAGCCACAAAGCAACCCCTCTTGGTCAAGTCGCTCTTCGCATTGCGCGACTCTGAAGCGTAGCTTCTATATAGGGTCTCTAAATGAACTAACTCGTAATATTTTTGAAAAATAAGCTCCCAAAATATTTTTTCTTAATAAACTGACTTTAATAGCTTTCTTTATTGATATTCTAAGCTATCTGACAACTGATTGGTTACTTTGATCACATATTTTTTTCCTGAAAAAAAATATAGAATGTTTAGGATTGTGCGTCAGTCTTTTTCTTTGCTAAAATTGTAAACCTAGTTCCATGCATGCAAATATTTTGATATATATTAATTGTACATGAAATACACCGCCAGCTCAGTCATTTCCAGCCGAAGAGTGCAGTTTCGTGCTTATTAGCACTCATCAGCCCTGCATAGGACTAACTGAGCTGGAGGCGGAAAACCTCTTAAGGAAGCCAAGAGTGCCAGACAAACTGGTAGCTAATACAGAATTAGCACTGACCAGACGAGTGACCGAAGCAATATGAAATACACCGCTAGCTCAGTCAATTCCAGTCGAGGACTGAAGTTTCGTGCTTATTAGCACTCATCAGCCCGGCTTTCCACCTCAAGCTCAGTTAGTCCTATGCCAGGCTGATGAGTGCTAATAAGCACGAAACTGCTGTCCTCGACTGGAATTGACTGAGCTAGCGGTGTATTTCATGTATTTCTGCTTTAGCCCTGGCTATAGGGCGGTAGCTTACTGAATATCAAAAGGTACTTACCAAAGGTAAAGGCCAGAGTTTACCAAAAGGTAAAGGCCTTACTCTTTCTAGCTCTATTTTCGTTTTAAAGCCGTATTTCCGTAATCTAGCCACCTGATATCTTTAAATATGTTGCATTAAGTTCAAATCTGACGATTGAGGGGGTATTTTCTAAACTTTGGGACAAGTTTTGAGGCACTAGACGCAAACGTTGAAAACCGTGTGCTTCTCGTTATCTTGATAAAAAACAAAGTTGTTTCCAACAATCAAATTTTTGGCTAAGAGTTCAAAATTGGGTTTTAAAATATTTAAAGGAACGGCATGATTCATTATTTCATCAAAAAATTCCAAACTAGTAAGTCCTGATGCTGATATGCACCCTCACACTATAACACCTCCACCGTCCTGATTAACTGATCCAACTAAGTTCTTAAGATCAAGTTCCAATTTTTTTTTTCTTCTACTTACAATTACACAACAATTTAACCAAAAATGTTGAATTCATTTTTATCTGTAAGTAAGACGTAATTGTAAAACGTTTTGAGCATATTTATTATTGATTTTGCGGCGAAAAGCGTAAACTTTCTGTTTTTCGCACGACCAAAAAAATTGCTGCGGGAAGAGGTCCCATTTAATCCAGCTAATCAGAGAACTTGGTGAACAATTTTAGGTGAAAATTAAATGTAAAATTTTTTATTTAACTCTGCAGAAACATTTACGGCACTCAAATCTGTATTTTTCATAATTTTTTTAACTTTAAATCTCCAATTTCGCTTTGTTAACTTCGCCATTTGACCTTTTCTTACCTTGTTTTCGGTCCGATTCTTTTCTTGAAGGCATTCTATCTAACACTTTACTATGGAATGGTATAAATTATATAATTTTGAGACATTTTGAACCAATTTACCGCTACCGTGAGGAAAAAAATCAAGTTTCGAATGGTGTTTGTTGTTTTTTACGAATATCAGCCATTTTAAAGTAATAAGCACAATATTAAGGAATAAATAAACAAAAAATAAAGGCAAATGACTTTTAAGGGGTCAACACAATGCAAAAATATTAAATAAACGGTATAAAATAATTTTAATTATGAATTGCTCGAAAATATTTGAGTGTACGATGACTTTTGTGGCGCCGTATTTCTCTGTCTTTTCGTTTTTTGATCCATTTCAAAACGAAGATCCGTCAATATTTAGAATGACAGGAATGATGTGAAAAAGTATTGGACATCATATTCGAATTCAGTTTCGCGTTATTTCGGTTTTACTAAAAATTTTCAAAGTGTACGAACACTTTTGGGAGCCACTGTATACAGTGGCTCCTAAAAGTGTTCGTACACCTACGACTTTCAATGAAATAGGACTCTATCCATTGGTTAGAATTAATATTTCAGAATAGGTATTTAATTATAAGATCTATGATCAATTTTCAACAAAACTACATGAAATTTTTTTAAAAAATACTAAAATTTATTTTTTTTTAAATCAAAAACCAAAAAGTGAAGGAAATTTTATTTCACAAAAGTCTTCGTACACTTTAAAAAATGTCTATATATTATTGAATAATCTAACTTTTTATTAAGTTATTATTTAGTAGAATATCATGCAGTATCAACAACACCTTTTAAACGTCTGGGAATAGATTTCATTCTTTTTTCTTTCCTTTTTTGCATAATTTCTGAGTAAGTGTTCTACCACACCCCGAGTCTTACTGTTTCTAGCTCTATTTTCGTTTCAAAGCGGTATTTTCGTAATCTCTAGCCTCCAGATATCTCTAAATATGTCACATTAACTTCAAATCTGGAGATCGAAGGGATATTTTCTAATCTTTAGGACAATTTTTGAGGCACTAGACGCAAATGTTGAAAACCGTGTGCTTCTTATGGTTATCTTGATTTAAAAAAAAAAAAAAAAAAAAAAAAAAAAAAAACAATTGTTTCCGAAAACCAAATTTTCGGTTAAGAGTTTAAAATTTGTTTTTAAAATATTTAAATGAACAGCATGATTCATTATTTCATCAAAAAATTCCAAACTACCAAGTCCTGGTGCTGATATACACCTTCACAAAAGAACACCTTCACTGTCCTGATTAACTGATCCAACTAAGTTCTTAAGATTAAGTTCCTAATTTTTTCTTCTACTTACAATTATACAATAATTTAACCAGAAATGTTGAATTCATTTCTATCTGTAAGTAAGACGTAATTCCAAAACGTTTTGAGCTTATTTATCAGTGATTTTGCGACGAAAAGCGAAAGCTTTCTGTTTTTCTCACGGCAAAGAAAATTTCTGCATTAGAGGTCCCATTTAATCCAGCTAATCAGAGAACTTGGCAAACAATTTTAGGTGAAAATTAAGTGTAAAAATTTTCATTTAACTCTGTAGAAACTTTTACAGCAATCTTATACAGCAAATATGTGTATTTTTCATAAATTTTTTAACTGTAAATCTTGGATCACGCTTTGTCAACTTCGCCGGTTGACCTTTTCTTACCTTGTTTTCGGTCCGATTATTTTCTTTAAAGCATTTTATCAAGCATTTTACTATAGAATGGAACAAATTAACTAATTTAGAGACATTTCAAACCAATTTACCGCTAATATGAGGAAAAAATTCAAATTTCGAATGGTGTTTGTGGTTTTTTACGAATACCAGCCATTTTAAGGTAATAAGCACAATATTAAGGAATAAATAAACAAAACATTCAAGCCAAATGACTTTTAAGGATCAATGCAGTGCAAAAATAATAAAAAAAAATGACATATGATAATTTTTTAATCATGAATTTATTCGAAAATATTTGAGTGTACGAAGACTTTTGTGGCGTATTATTTCTCTGTCTCTTCGTTTTTTGACCCATTTCAAAACGAAGATCCGTCAATATTTTGAAAAAACTACAGGGAGTTATTTAGAATGACATTGGAATGATGTGAAAAAATATAGGACTTCATATCCGAATTCAGTTTTGCGTTATTTCGATTTTACTAAAAAATTTCAAAGTGTACGAACACTTTTGGGAGCCACTGTACGTAGACAGACAGGCGTGATGCAATCAGAGCTCCAATGTTTGCAGGTTTAAAATTCTTGTTCTAAGTCTTATTCTTAATTCAATTCAAAATTGTGGACAAATCTCAAAAACGACAACTATCAATTTAACGAAACCAACATTTATTAACATGTAAATCAAATGGAATTATAACCATAAATATGGTTCTTGCTGGTATTATAGGGCCAGCGGCTTCCTTCGTAATTCAACATCAAATCGAATCAAATCAATTCTAATCTGAACTGAGATTCTTTCAATTTTTAACTTAGGTTTGCCATAAACTGGCGAGATTTTTAATCGCCAAAAGAAACTAAAAGGGAGATTAAACACGCTTTCCCAGGATGAACAATTGAAAAGTTCAGGAAAATTTAAGTATTAACCTTAAAAAGAAACACATAATAACAATAAAACTAATAAAAATACTAACAGATTTGGTAAATATCAAATGAGTAACATCTAGCTAAATATATACAACAATCTGGATTAGACATTAAATAACAAAAAGTAGAATTTCAAAATAAACAGAAACAATTTTTTTTCCTGTGTGTGTGTGTGTTTTTTTTTTTTTTTTTTTTTTTTTTTTTTTTTTTTAATACCGAGTCACTGATTCAATATCAAGCTCTAAATTATAGTAATTGCATTGGTCTCCGTATAATGCTAGTAGATGATTGAACAGCACGGGGGCGGATTTTCGGTCTATTCAAGGGTTTGAAACCGTAAAAGCCATCCCCCAAACCCGTCGGTATTAATTGATTTTTTGTTATCATTATCTTTTAAATACTAATCCCCCCCTAATCACCCGCACTAATTTATGGCCCCCTTGAACTGCCAAATCGCACCTTTGTGGGTGATCCCCCCCCAGGATTAGGAACAACTGTTCTAAATCATAGCATTGTCTTATCATACCAGTATGGTGTAGTCCTGGAAGATAAAGGTGAAGAGACATATATACAGGGTGTCCGCGCGTATGGAAAGTAAGGGAGAATCATGGGAAGTCATGGATTTCGATTTTGATTAAAAATGGTCATGGAAAGTCATGATTTTCAGCAAAAAAAGCTCATAAGTCATGGTAACTGACATCTGGTCATGGATTTTGAGTTCAAGAGCATGCATATTTAACCGATTTCAACAAATTGGGTGCAAATTTTAGGCATCTTAGCCGTTTCTTACGCTTTTACGATCGGTTCAATTTTTTACACATTTCGAAATCCGATTGCATCTGCTTCTATAACACTCGCTCGTTTTTCTTTGCGATGTTATTCTACCGTTTGGACATTTATAATTTTGTGTTTAGCATTATTTTCTACATCCTTATAGGTCTAATTGTGTAGTTGGGGACTTGTATATTTCTAATTTTGCCGCTCTCATTTGAGTCGAAAATTTTAAGTCATTTGCATCCGAGTTAATTGAAGATACTCATAAAAATAATCATTAATTTTCAGCAGAGTCTTAAGCTAATACACATTTTAGAAAATGAAATTGGTCTAAAGAATTACTAAAGGACATTTAGGACATAAGTAAATTACAGAAGTCAGGGAATTTTCAATATTTGTAGCCTATCCTAAAACTTTATCGAGTAATGCCTGGTAAGTCCGTTGTTAAGTACTTTAATTTAATTTTTTTTTTCTGATTATTTGTTTATTTTATTTATTGTAAACGTAATTTTAGTATTAACTAAATTATTGCTAATCACTTATTCTTTTTAGAAAACTGCTAGCTTTAAAAGAATAAGTTTCAGATTCATTATTTGTTTGTAAAAATATTTATTTTAAAAAATGCAAAAGAGAAAAAAAAAGACCAAGCTTAAATGTTTTGCTATTCACCAGCAGTTTTACGTCATTATTACTGCACGTATGAAGTTACTTTTGTTTTGAAAATTCATTTTGCAATTAAAACTTTTTTTTCAGTAATTTTAGTGATTGAGAAATTATTGCGTATCACACCAGATTTTTCTGAGAAAAAATAATAAATTTGTTTTCATGTAAATTCTTACCACTATAAAAATTTTTTATGATTTACTGGAATCCAAAAAATATTTCCAAAAATGTATGTATCCTTGGTAGCAAAATAATTAAGTGAACCTCTTTAATTATTTCATGTGTATCAGTAGTTATTGTTGCATTAATTGTGTTTTAGTTATAATGGCTAGTACATTTCACTTTAATTTGAATTTTTGTAAACATATGTTCAAAGCATAAATCAGATGGTTGCAATTTATTTTTCACAAAGCCCAAAATTTATATTCTTGTGAGAAATTAATGTTTTTTCTGGAAAAATAGCACCCCGTGAGTCAAGGAAAGTTATGAGCAGAAGTCATGGAAAGTCAGGGAAAGTCATGGATTTCAAAACTCGAAATGTAGCAGATACCCTGTAATATACAAATATAAAAATTATTAGGTTTAAAAAAAGTGGGTGGGGGAAACGAGTTTAGGTTCAAATTAAAAAGTGGGTAACGCTGTCCATCCTTGACTAACTGTCTAAAATTAATTTAAAGCAAATTTGTGGAATTTACTAGATTAAAAATAGCAGCGATTGCAAGTAGGGTAGACCGTCCAGTGAGTGAACACCACCCAGTGAATGAACAGCGCGTCATTTAAAAAAAAAATAAGCTTCCAAAATTTTTTTTCTGAATTATTTCACTACAAAAGCGTTCTTTATTGATATTCTAAGGTATCTGACACCTGATTGGTTACTTAGGATACTTATTTTTTGCCTGGAAAAAATTTGAAATTTTTACTGCCGTGAATCGTTCTTTCTCTCTTTCAAAATAATAAGGCTGGTTTCGTTCTAACAATTATTTTGATACATATTACTTTTATCGATAAATTTTATTTTTTAACTCTACGGAAGAAAAATTAAGTATACATATTTAGGCAATGGATTTACATTGTTTCAGTCAATGCAGAATGCGTAGATTTTCAGGTAGAGGGGTGTTCAGTCACTGGGTACGAAAAATTGCGAAAACCCAGTGAATGAACAATGGGAAAATTTCTTTTGATTTAAAAAGAAATTTGAAGTTTCTTTGAGATATTTTCATTATTGTACTTTTTTGTAATGCAGATAGTTTTATATGCTTATTTATTTATGTATTTCATTATATATTTTATAATTTCTTTATTTCTGTATTTGTAAACAATGCACTTTTTACTGACAAGGAGAGATTACGGTCTCGGAAATTCAGATCGGGATGAGATTTGGTAGATTAGTAGTATCCTTTAAGGGTACTCTCAGGGTAAAGTAATAAAGCGCACTAGCCATAAAATTCCGAGAAAACAGCCTTTAAAGATTTACGCGTAACTTATAAACTAGTAGAGATTATTCGTAAATAAGTGCCCGGTGGTCATGTGGGCAGCGCTCTGGGGTTCCATGCGGCCGATCCGGGTTCACATCCACTGCAATTTCTTTTTATTCATTTATAAAGTAACTGTTATAGCTTTGTGCAGTTTGAATTGAAGATAAATGCGAAATTTTTAAACACGTAAAGCACTTTAATAGAGAAAATGGAGATATGTAAATCGATACAAGTTAAAATTTGAATTACAACGGCTACAAAATCACTGTAGAGCTTAATTTATAGATGATTTTTAACAATATAGTTGTTATTTATATACATACACCAGAATGATATTTATCATAAAAACATAGAAAACCAAAAACTGTTTTGACATGTCGCACAATTTATAAAGGAAGATTGCTTACAGGAGCAACTTTTTTGTGAAAGAGTCGTTGGAAAACATACTTCATTTACATTCAGGAAAATTTCTCTTTTTTCAGAAAGTTTAGAAGTATACCAGGCATATAGAATCATTTTATCAAAAATCGGTGATGACAGTTGATGATGGACAATTTGATTGTATTTTTATGCAGTCTTCACGGGTATTTATTTCTCTATTATGTTCAACGAGATACGCGCAATTTTGTATACGTTTTATTAAATTCTTTACCTGTCTATAAAAATGGACGTCGCAAGGTTGAACAAGTGGAGTACATTTTGATGGAATCACTTTAACTGTACAAGTTGGAGATTTTTTTATCATCCTGGAAAATTTGGTCGTATAGTTCAGGTTTTGTTTGTCCTCCCCAAGAGTCGATAATCAATAGAAATTCTTCTTTTCCCATATAAAACTTCAAGCAACGGTTCAAAAATTCGATGTATAGTCCTGTCGTCAGCTTTCCTGATTTCGAAGATGTTATTATGACATTTTTATATTTTTGCGAGTATTCATCAATTGTTTTTTGAATTCGGGGGCCAAAAATACCAGTTGCTTCTTGTAAACAAACAAATACAAGGGGCAGAACTTTTTCAGACAGGGTAAGAGAATATTGACCGGTGTATGAATGCGTTACTCTATTCATGTCGTGCCTTTTGACGAAAATAGTTTTACTTCCCTTTTGAGCAAAAGTCCTGTTGTACACCGACTCATACTGACATCCTGGAAAAAAGAAATGGAAATTAAAATATTTTGTTAAAATCAGGCGCGGATCCAGAAAGAGGGTCGTGGGGGGGGGGGTCATGAACCATCTTTTAAATGATCAAATATAGAATAAAATTGCATTTTTGGAACAGATTTCGAAAAAAAATGCCCATTTCGCACAAAAATTACCCTTTTACCCCTCCCTTTCCTCCTCCAAACCAATGACCTCCTCCTAAACCAGAAGCTGGATCCACCCTTGGTCTGAAGATCGTAAAATAAGTTTTTAATTACTTACCTGTTTGGTCAGTATTGATAACATAATCGTTTTTGAAATTCAGTATCAACTTTAATGTCTAGATTCAGTGGCGGATGGGGCAACATGAACCGGCCCTGGCATTTACAGCCCAGCCGGCCCCCTTAAGACTTGCTCCTTGAAGAGGAGACTTTTTTTTTTCAGATATAAAAGATAGATCGGATACATCTTCTAGTTTTAGTAGGGAGTCACCATTAGAATTTGAGTATTCAAATTAGGAGAACAGCGTTTACGAATGTGGAGAAAAAGAATCAATAATACGAACACCTGCATAGTAAAAATTAATATTCTTGCTCATGATGGGGGGAGGGAGGTTCGGCTGCACTCCCCCGGAAAATTTTCAAAATTATAGTTTCAAAAACGCATTGTTAGACTTTTTAAATGATCTTTGACGATGTTTGCGGGAGGGGGTATTTGGAGAATTCCCCCAAAACTTTTTCAAAATCAGAGCTCTAAAACGTATGCGTAAGCATTGTTTTGAAACACTAGGGGGTAGAAGGGCGTTCAGGAATTCTTTCAGGGCAAAATTTCTCAATTGAAGTTCCCAAAGCGCCAATTTAGGTGACAATTGACGATCTTTGGGGGGAGGGCTATGTTCTTTGAAATTGTTCTTCAAAAAATTTGTTACCTATCAATTGCCCCCCCCCCCTCTCTTCTAAAGTCAGTATCTGAAGGTCTTATGTGCAATAACGATTGATGAGGAACTTTTCACGCGATATCGCGTGAAAAGAGAACGTATAATTTTGATGAACGTCTTTAAACTATCTTTGACAATGTTAATGAGAGCAAAGATCCGGTGTCCTCCCCTCCCCTCCGAGAATTTTTTTCAATTAGTTGTCTTAAAAATGCATTCTAGGTGATCTTAGATAATGTTTGGGAGAGAAGAGGCTCGAAGATGCTCTCCAGGAATTTTTTCGTAATTGAAATCTAAAGAAAGGGATTGTAGGTCTTCTTTGATAACGTAAAGGGGACCGACAATTCTGGGAAACTGAAGCTTAAAAAACGTTATTTCATCGACTTTCAATGACGTGAGGGCGAGGAATTCTCGGGACGTATTTTGGAATTGAATCCCATAAAACGAAATTTGAGAGGACCTTTAGTGATGTTGGCGAGCGTGTAGGGAACAAAAAATTTTCTAAGTTAGCTTTTAAAACGCAGTTTTTGTCGATCTTCGGTAATGTTAGTGGGTGAAGCTGTTCGGGAGTTCGGGGACATTCATTCGGTAATTTTTCGAAATTTGAATTCTGAAACGTAGTCGTAGATGATATTCGCTGATGTTACCAAGGGTTCAGGGGCTCTTCTCAGAAATCTTTTCGGGATTGAAGCCCTAAAAAAGAAATTTCACACCACATTGGTGATACAAGAGGGAGGAGAGATTCGATGACCTCTGAAAAATTTCTTAATTGTTGTCCTAAAAAGTAAATTTTAAATGATCCTTAAAGATGGGGTGGAGGCACTTCTGCAGGGATTTGGGTGATAACTCTCCTGGAAGCTTTTCGAATTTGAAGTCCTAAATACGAATTGTAGGCCATCTTTGATAACGATAGGGGATATGAGATGAGATGGGACTGGGTTCCGATTTAAAAATTTCCCCTGCACTCTTTCAAAATAGAAGTTTTAAACACGTTTCTAATCTACCTTGGAGGTGTAAAATGAAGGGTAAGGCTAAAGGATGTCTCTCCCTTCCGCATTCTTTGCTGTCTCTATCTTTTTATTAAATTATTGATACAAATATTATGGGAAAACCTTCCCCCAGTATATCTTTTCCGAGATCATTTTAGTTCTTTGGTTTTTTTCATAGTGAAATTTTCAATTTCCAACCTGATGTTAGAAGTTGTTTGAAAATAAAGAGTTCGAGATTCGTTAAAATATTTTTTAACATTTTGGACTGATGTGGTACTTTTCAGGGACACCAGATCTTCTTCCAACTTAATTTTACTTTAAATATCTTCCAGCTAGAATATCTTAATAAAGTTTTACTTTACTTTCGTTTTATACATTCAAACACTTAGTATTCATTACGTTGCAATGTTTTAAATCTCTCTTACTGCATTTTAACTTTTTTTTCTATTTAAAACATGCTTCGGCGGCCCCTATGAAACCGCCATTATTATCCAGTTATTCATTCATTGTATTAAATTAAAATTTGTCATAGGTTTTTACTATGTACTGAATACTTTTTTGGTTGATTTTTTTTTAATTTGTCAAATGTCTCGAAAAATTTCAGCTGCCTTTAGTTACGTAAATTATAATAAAGAACCGCGGATGTTCCTAAATAATATTTAAAGGTTTAAAATTCAAGGGTTGCATTTTCTTTCAAAATTTTGTTGAGAAAATATTTTTTGTCACGGGAATTCCACTTGGTATTTTGTTACTTCTATTTAATTTTTTTAAATACTGAGAAGGTTTTTTTTTTTACTTTGTTCATCCCTAAATTACAATTGGCAGCCACGGTTCTACGCCACCCCTGGAGGCGGCCCTGCCTTTACGTGTTCATTGTCCCCTACAGACTATTATTACAGGCAGCTGTTAGGGCCCTAGAAGGTCCTGGACAGTTATGCAACAAAGTTATCTTATCGGCTGACCGATGAATTTACAGACACATAGTAAAGCATCTTATTGCTCACAGCAGAGCATTTTTTACTAGGCGACACAAGTTTATCATAAGAGTAAAAATTATTGAGAAGGTTAGTCTTTTTCTCAACAAATGTATGCATAATCGTCGCCTCAAAGTGGTATTCCTGTAAGTACTGTTTGTTCTGTGGCGGATGTATAGGATGTCTGGGAAGCCGATATGAACAAACCTTAAGTATAGCATTAACTCCGAAGTAAAGGGGGTCCGGGGGTTTCTCCCCCGGAAATGTTTCGAAATTTTTAGTTTTGAAAACGCATTTTAGACGATCTTTGGTTATACATGAAATACACCGCCAGCCCAGTCAATTCCAGCCGAGGACTGCAGTTTCGTGCTTATTAGCACTCATCAGCCCGGCATAGGAGTGACTAAGCTGGAGGTGGAAAACCTCTTAAGGAAGCCAAGAGTGCCAAACAAACTGGTAACTAATACAGATTTAGCACTGACCAGACGAGTGACCGAAACAATGGTTTGGTTCAACTCGAATTTTGATGGCAAAGGCAGGTATATTCAGTAAGTTACCACCCTATAGCCAGGGCTAAGGCAGAAATACATGAAATACACCGCCAGCCCAGTCAATTCCAGCCGAGGACTGCAGTTTCGTGCTTATTAGCACTCATCAGCCCGGCATAGGAGTGACTGAGCTGGAGGTGGAAAACCTCTTAAAGAAGCTAAGAGTGTCAAACAAACTGGTAACTAATACAGAATTAGCACTGACCAGACGAGTGACCGAAACAATGGTTTGGTTCAACTCGAATTTTGAAGGCAAAGGCAGGTATATTCAGTAAGTTACCGCCTTATAGCCAGGGCTAAGGCAGAAATACATGAAATACACCGCCAGCCCAGTCAATTCCAGCCGAGGACTGCAGTTTCGTGCTTATTAGCACTCATCAGCCCGGCATAGGAGTGACTGAGCTGGAGGTGGAAAACCTCTTAAGGAAGCTAAGAGTGTCAAACAAACTGGCAACTAATACAGAATTAGCACTGACCAGACGAGTGACCGAAACAATGGTTTGGTTCAACTCGAATTTTGAAGGCAAAGGCAGGTATATTCAGTAAGTTACCGCCTTATAGCCAGGGCTAAGGCAGAAATACATGAAATACACCGCCAGCCCAGTCAATTCCAGCCGAGGACTGCAGTTTCGTGCTTATTAGCACTCATCAGCCCGGCATAGGAGTGACTGAGCTGGAGGTGGAAAACCTCTTAAGGAAGCCAAGAGAAGTGGATGAAAACCTGCGAAATCCCGAAACGTTCCACTGAAATAGCCAGTAACTTCGGCCTTTTTTTATAGTATAGTCATCCAATTTTCGTGGGTGATTTTCGTATCGTTCGATCGAAGATATTTTTAATAGATTCAGGACTGTAAGTGTAAAATATAGCCTATGTTAGCCGGGTTATAATTAAAAAACAAAATAGGATGAATAGTTTTGACGCTACGTTGAAACAACCGTAAATACAAACATACATAGACTGCTAAAATCATAACCCTTTCTTTTGACTTTGCCGTAGTCGGGTGAAAACGAATAATACAATAGCTTGAGCACTATATACCTGCAAGCAAGCATCTTAGTTTGAAACACATGAAAGATAAATTAAATTACAGTGTTACTACATAAAACTGGTAGACAACTTAGATTATAAAAGATTGCTCTTACTTAATAAGAATATAATAATAATCAACACCTAAATTGTTCTTTACCTAATAATGTTTTTCCGTAGAATGGTTACAGATTTGGTTATATTTATTTAAAACCCGTGCTAAAAAGAGAAAGGAATAAAATTGGTTAAAATCAGGATGTATAAGGTTAAATCAAATTTTCCTATTGCTGAAGTCTTCAAAAATATAGCCTATGTTACCCAGGTCTCAATTATGAAACGAATGACACGTTATTTATCAAAATCGGCCAATCCTGAACGATGCTGGCGAAAAGGAGAGGTAAAAGTTTCCAGGGGAGGGTCCCCCACAAGTTTTTTTTAAAACTCAGTTTGTAGACGATCTTTGGTAATATTAACAGGAGGAGTGGTTTGGAAGATCCCATATTAAAAAGGGAATGAAGAATAATTACATAGACTAGCATATAAAGCCAGTTTTGTTACTATTTCTAAAACATTTATGATCAGAGCCGGATTTAGACTTAACGGGGCCTTAAGTTATTTCAGGTATGGGGTCCTTTTTGTAATCCGGACCACTTTGTCGGTGGCGAAAGAGGAAATGCTAAAGTGTTTTTTTTTTTTTTTTTTTTTGATGACTATTATTATTTTTTTTGCTCTATATTTGTCTTTTCCCCTGAGACACCATAAAGTTATGCATTATTTTCTTTCTTCCTTCCTTTCTTTTTTCTCTGTCTTTTTTTTTTTTTGTGTGTGTGTTTTTTTTTTAATGTGTGTTTGCTTGCCTTTTTGGATTTCCCTTAAGAAGGGGAATAGCATAGAGAGAATGATGCAGGGCTCCCAATTTAGGGGTTCCGGGGGTTCCCCCAGAGGGAATTTTGGGGAAAAAAATATATAGTAAAATTCTGCAGTTTGAAGCCATATAAAGGAAGATTGGAATCAAAAATATTCGGGGGAAAAATAGGCAAACAAAACGTTTTTAAATTATGTACTCTTGCAAGTTGAGATAATACACAGTAAAATTTTTTTATGGGTCGACACATCGATGAGGCAGTCGACAGAGAGATAGAGCGAGCGAGGAGAAAGGATAATGCATTGTTACTTGCGCTCACATGGACTTTCGATACAGCTAGTTTTTAATCACCTCTGCAACCCACCTACAAATTGCTTTAAAAGAAATAGGGTACACACACTTAGAAAATAGGTAGCAAGAGAGTAACATACTGCCCATTTGAAAAATTCATAATTTATACTCTTAGTAAGAAATAAAATTGAAGCATACTTTGACGAACATACATTGAAGCACACACTGAATTAAACATATTTTGGCACTCCTCCCCCTTATCAACTCCAATTTGTTATAAATTTTAAAATTCAAGGCTTGTAGCCACATTTTTGCAAAATTTCAAGCATTTGAAAATGAAATTGATTTTTTTCAAGTATATTTCCATTTTTTTTAGGAACGACAATACACAACTTTTCGTTATAAGCAATAGCTTTCAACTAAAATGTAAATCCGGCCCTGGAAATGATAGTAAAAATAACAAAGTCTCCAAAACATTTTTACAAATTAAAAGCGGTAACGGATAACTAAAGTAAAAGTTTTAGAAATAAGTAAATTTTTTTACGAACCAAACTTGCTCTCAAAATCCTTTGTTTGAATCATCAAAATGAATTTCAATTTCATTATAACTTTAAAAGGATTTTTAATGACAGCTAAAACGTGTTACAAATGACTCCATCATTTTTCAGTCCTGTTGCCTCGAAACTGGAGAAAAAATAAATAGATTGCCAGTGCCTAAAGTTTCAACGCGCGAATCCCTTTTATTTACAAAGCCATAAAAAACGAAGTGGTAGGTGTGGTCTAATCCTCAGTTACCCTAAAGCAAAAATTACGGAAAAGAATTCCAGGAAACAATCCCGACCCTTCATCCTTAGGCTTCACTCTCGGAAAAATACCTCTCTCTTTGCATCTTCGAATGAAAAACAGCTGTTTCCGTTCGGAAAACTCCTTTTGCCGTCCCGTCCCAAGTAGTGTTCCTGTACTGGTCCCTGTCCCGTACCCTGTACACAGATGGCCGTGAAATGGTTATCGGCTATCATCAATGAAAGGGCTAATGAGGTGGGGTGCTAATCGATTGCTTAGTCTAGCGCCGAGTGCGTGGTGGGCACACAAGGGAAGAAAAAGAAGGCTTTCGTCATGTACGAGTCGACAGTTTTTTTTTTTTTTTTTTTTTAAAGAAGGCAAGGGTCTTCCTAAGATTTTTACAAAGATTTGAAATCCGTTTACAAAAATGAGTGAACCAATTTTAGATTTCTCAATGTCGCAAAGTGGTTTGATTTCGCATCTTCTAGGCGACAGATTTTTTTCACTAGTTTTTTAAGGAAGAAAAAAATGAAAAAAAAAAATTTTTTTTTTTTGTACTATTCAATTGAAAGATTTGATGCGGCCCAAACCGAGGCGGCCCACCGGGCATTTGCCCGGCTGCCCGCCGGCCCCATCCGCCACTGTCTAGATTACAAAAGTGTCTGCAGAAGCCAAAGTTTCTTCGATCATCGCAGTTTCTTTTTTTGAAACAAATTTTGTGACTTTTTGTTGACGAATGGCATGCTTCCTTTTGAATTTTTTTACCCAACTGTCAGATGCTTTAAATTCAAAATCTGTAAACTGTCGTGCTTCTGCTAAAGCCCACTGTTTCAAGCTCCGAGTAGTAACTTGTTGATAATTCTCTCGAGCTTCTAGACAACGATCATATGTCCAAGAATTGATTACATCGTATTTATCGAATAGATTTCCTCCATTTTTTTTTTCTCTCATTGCGATAAATATTCATTTTTTTTTTTAACCGACTGCATCCTTTCTTTTGTAATGTTTGTAGATTCTATGTGGGGCGAGCCGTTGCTATGTTCACAACTTTAATTTTGTAATCCAAAGGAAGATGCTTACCTCTCTTCTTTTTTTGTCTTCTGGTTCGTATTCAGCTGATGAGCTTTGAATTTCGACTTGCTCAAAAGGTTCCTCCTCACAGTTTTCATTTTCATTAGCAAGTTCGTCATCAGTTACAAATATTTTTTTCAACCAGCATATCCATAGTACGTTCAAAAATTTCTTCGCCCATTAACATTGCTTCGCGAGAAATTGAACTTGATATGATTCTGATGCAATCAAATGATTTTCAGTAAGCAAGCTCTCGTAATAAACGACCGCATCTTTTAATCTCTGCTTCAAAATTTCACTGTGCAATGAATTTTTATCCATTTTACCAACAGATTTTATTTGTTTCAGGGTTACTTCAATAACCGACCATTTCGATTCACAATATTTTAAAAACTGAAATCCTTTTTCACGGTATTCGCAAATCCAGCGCTCGAATACGCTACCTTGCGGTGATTTACAAAACTGCAGAAAAAACTAAAACATTGCCATATTGCGTTCCACGTATGTCTGTTGACTTAAACATAGGCAGTTTGTTCTGAGTATTTATTAACGCATTCGATGTGTCTTGGATTGCTTTCAACAACAGAAAGTATTCGAACTCCTCAAAATAATGTTAGTTTTCATTATTTCCCTTTAAAAAGTGATTTGATTGAGAAATGATGAAAGCGCGTTAACACCAGAAAACTCTGGATTAGCAAACTTGGATAACGTTATACCAGGTAAAAAATTTTATTGTTTTGTGTGAATTTGTAAGAATATGAGTTTTTTTTAATCTTAAATTAATTTAACAAACCATATTTTACAGCAGCATTTAGTTGGAATAGACAGTATGCAAAAAATTTTCTTGAATATATTATCTCGTAGAACGAAATGAAAAATGTTTAACTCGAGAAAGAATTTATTTTGTTGCTTTTATTCTCAGCTGAAAGGTTTCGCCAAATTTGTTTAGGGTTATAGTTTTAGTATTGTGCGAGCTAAGTATCCTTGGCGAGATTCCGCCCATGTTAGTTAAACCATTTTTATTTTTTATCATGAGTGGAATAAAATGGTAGAAAGATTACAGAATTCGATAAGTAAAAAGAAATAATGGTAGATCAATTGAAAAGAAAACTACCACCATATATCCGTGAGAATTTTGTTGATGATTTGTATAGCATGACATAATTAAATCATAACTCAGAAATTAGAAACATACCAAACAGAAAAATTTAAAATGAACCGATTCGGCAATTTGAGAGAAATAACTCAACTACAAATGCAAAACAATTAGCGCTATCCAAGCAAGGCAAAGAAGTATCATCTTCTTTTGACAATAATTCGAAATGTCATATAATAAAATTTTCTAGCATTAATTGTTATTCTTGTCAGGCCACAATTATTATTTAGTTTTATCAAGAATTGATAAATATCGAATTCAACATCGTGGAAATGACTGCTTAGAACTACGAACTGAGTATTTTGCATTAATTTCTAACGTTTAGTAATGCTTCTTGAATCCTCATTTCTTTCTACGTGGGCCAGAATATCAACAAGACTTTGAAAATTAATTTAAAAAGAATAAAGCGAAAAAACCATACATACGAACAAAGTTTACTAGACTTATTAGCATTTTCTTCGTTACCACATGCGTTTGTTTTAGTTTTTTCGTCCGCCATTAGACAGTGACTGCAGTGCCCCCTATAGTTCGTTGGAGTTGCGAATAGAATTTTCCAGTCAAATATACAGCATAGACGATAAATAAATTTAATGATGAAAACAAACATGAACATTGCAGACGATAATAGATGGAAAATAAAGAGTTGAATATTCAATGTAAAATACAGCAGACGACAAATTTACAAATAACAGAATCAAGCATAGACTAATAATAAGAATAGACCGAGCTATGGTAACCCTTTTGCTGTTCATAAACCAAACCATGTGACTGGTGGATATCCTAGCAACAGCGAGCGTTGATCGTAGCAGACGATCAAGGTCCAAGAGAAATAAAATAAATATAATTGATGGAACACGGAAGAATGATCTTTTATGGAGTCCGATTTGTAAATTTGTTATTCTAAGTTGTAAATATTTTGTCAATGTAGTGAGTATTTCGTTTAGATAGTATTGTGAATTTTCTTCATTCAATTTCAATAGCTCTCTAAGCAATTAAAGATGCAAGCGCCCAAAAAGAATTGGCAAACGGTAAGATTTTTACCTACAATTTCAATTTAAGATACCGATTAGTACATTTTTGCGTTAACGCAAAACGTTTACGCCATTACGTTTACGCCAACGCTGACGAAGCAGTTCCGAATGAAATAAAAGTTACTGAAAACTTTGATCAAAAACTAATTACTAATGTCAAAATAATGCATAACTAAAAGAAAAACAGTTCAATCTCTGCACCTGGAAAAAAAATTATAATAAAAACACATTACGTCTTAAAATACATGTCGAGTGCCAAACTATAGATAATCTTGCCATCTAACAACCATGCTGCTAAAGTTTTCGCCAAGCTTTCCACCAGTCACATGATGTATCCATGAACCAATTTTTTCATCAGCAAATCTGGGAAAGCTCGGTCTACTCTTATCATTAGTCAAATTCATTAGTCAGAATCAAGGAGCAAAACCATTGCTAGATAAGTACGGTTAGGGTTTTTAAAATTTGACTACCTGCTTATGTGCAATAAAACAACATTCTTACTCATTCACAAAGAAACTGATTATGTATTTATTGCAAAAATCATTTACTTCGTCAAAGTTTATAATATCTAAAAATGCGTAATCACTTGTTTGTGAGAATAGCAAATAGAAATTTAATGTACTATCACACATTAAAAATACATCATATTTTTAAAATTAAGTATTACCTTCAATTCAAACTGCAAAAAGCGGTAATAGTCACTTTATAAATGAACAAAAAGAAACTTGCAGTGGATTTGAACCCAGATCGACCGCATGGAACCCCAGAGCGCTGCCCACATGACCACCAGGCACTTGTTTACGAACAATCTCTACTAGTTTATAAGTTGCTCGTAAATCTTTAAAGGCTGTATCCTCGGAATTTTATGGCTAGTGCGCTTTATTACTTTACCCTGAGAGTACCCTTAAAGGACACTACTAATCTATCAAATCTCATCCCGATCTGAATTTCCGAGACCGTAACCTCTCTTTGTGAGTTTATCTTTTATCTATCTATATCTCTATCTGTATATTAACCTACCTACCTACATCTATCTTTCTATATCTTTATCTCTCTTGATTGATAGACAGGTAGATAGAGAGATAGAGAAATAGAAATATATATACAAAGAGAGATAATAGATAGGTAGATATGTATGTATGTTTGTATATAGATAGATAGGTAAATAGATAGAGAAAGATATAGCGATAGATATATAAAAATAAGAGGTAAATAGATATATAGGTTGATAAGTATAGAGATAGAATAGGTAGGTAGATAGATAGATCGATAGATTTATTGATAGATAAATAGATAGGTAGTGGTTAATAGATAGATAGAGAGACTAATATAGAGATAGGTAGCTAGGTAGAGAGACTGATTTAAAGATAGATAGTAGGTAGATATATAGTCAGGTAGATAGATAGATAGATAGGTAGATAAGTAGATATGTAGAAAAATAAGTAGATAGATAAATTGATAAGTAGATGGATAGATTGATAGATACATATATACATAGATAGATAGATAAGTAGATAGATATATAGATAAGTAAATAGATAGATAGATAGATAAATTAAGTAGATATATAGATAGATAAGTAGATAAAGTAGATAGATAGATCGATAGATAAGCATATAGATAGATAAGTAGATAGACAGATAGATAAGTAGATAGATAGATAGATAGAAAAATAGATAAGTACATTGATAAATAAGCAAATAGACATAGAGATAGAGCGATAGATGTGTAGATAGAAAAATAGATAGAAAGGTATATTGATAGATGGATAGAGATATAAAAAGATAGATAGATATAGATAGTTACATAAATAGATAGATAGATAAATAGATATAGATAGTTATATAGATAGATAGATCTCAAAGAAACTTTTCTTTTCTTTTTCTTTTTGAATAAAAATTTATCATTCACTGGACCAATTTGTGTTCATTTACTGGTTCGAGGTATTCCTTCACTGGGTCGTTGTGCCATTTTTTCTCTAAATACCTAAAAAAGTCCGAAGCGGTGCTATTTCAGTTCTTGCGATTTTTTAGAGATATTTACATAGATCAATTAAAATGTTTTAAGTATCACAATCTGTATAGAATAGAATTTAAAATTACTAGGATTTTTTAAAAATGAAATTGTGCTTAACTGTTCTATTTTCTTCAATTCTATATTATTGGTTTCAGAAAATAACGGACATGGTCCCCACCGACCCCCTACTCCCTAGTAAATCCACCACTGGAACAGCACATGATCTTTACAGTCTCTGCCGAAAATTGTTCTTTAATAACTCCTATTTTCCACATGTGTTTTAGAATCTTATCTTCGTTAAATATAACCACATCTCCAATTTCAAATTTGGTTGATGAATTTATTGGAGCAATGCGATTAGCAGATTAAACTCGAGTAGGTATTCCGTCCGCGAACGTTTCCAGAAATGATTTAAAATTTGTTCCCTGTATCTCAATATTTTCGTGAGAGTCTTTTTGTTAAACTTCGGTTCTTCCACAGTAGGAATATCAGGTAAGGAATTTGGGCGCTTGCCTATCAAAAAATGAGATGGGTTAGCGAAAACGGCTCGCTAATTTCATCATACGCGTAAGTCAAAGCTCTTCCATTTATAACAGCTTCGATTTCAGTGAGAGTGGTTTGAATCTCTTCATAGGGCAAGCAAGATCGTCCTAAAACTTTCTTTTAAGGGAGTTTTGACAGAACGCACCATGCACTCATAAAACCCACCCACCAGCTGGCTCTGGTTACAATAAATTTCCACACAATACGGTTTTTAGTTAAATACTGCTAAACCTCACCTTTGGAAATTCTACTCCAAATTTCCTTCAGCAAACTATCAGTTTTGATGAAAATGTCTTTGCACTGTTACAGTACACAATTTTACACAGTCCTCTCCGTGAAACAAATCTTTTGGAGGCTAAAATGAAGGTTTCAGTGCTGAGGTCACATGCTACTTCGAGATGAACAACTCTGGTAACTCCACAGGTAAAAAGCACAATGTAAGCTTTTTCAGGGCCGGCTTTAGTTTTGATAAAAATAGTGCCGGCGAAATAAACAGCACAGGTTTCAAACGGGGGTGATTCAATTATTCTGTCCTTCGGTAAAGGAGCACTTTCTTCTTCACCAGGTTTAACTTGAAATCTTTTGTAGATAATGCAAGATTTCAGTACAAGTTTAACATATTTCCTTCCTTTGATGATGCAATATGTTTCTCGAAGATAAGCGAAGGCGGTGGCTACGCCATACCATAATGATAAACTTTTTCATGGGTCTGAAGAATTCATCAGTTCGGTGTAATATTCCCCGCCCGGGAGTATCCAAGGATTTTTTCACAAGGATTTATACACAATTAAGTTTGCTAAATTTTCCTAAATCCAGCAAAGGCTCTGTAAGTAATTTAACATTACAGGAAAACGGAATAGAATTTAACTTGGACCTCTTTTCAATTAAATAATCATTATTACTGGGAAGGATATCATGCTTCGGTCACATGTCTTTAGGCATTGATAACCAATCCGGACTTTTAAACCATAAAGTATTTTCTACAAGTCTAGTTAAACTTTCCCCTCTGGTCAACAAATCTCCAGGATATTAGTTTTCCCTGGAGTAAAATCCCAAATTCTGGGGTTAGTCAAAAACTATTTCTTCTACCCTGTTTGCCACAAAAGACTTCCAGTTTATCGGTGAATCCTTTATCCAATGTAGCACAACAGTGGAATCTGACCAAATATGGACATCTAAATCATGAGAATTAAACACATTTTTTAAATATTCACACATCCTAGCAGCTATTATCTTTCCCATTAGTTCGAGTCGAGGGATTGTGAAACGTTTTATAGGGGAAACCCTACATTTTGCCGAAACAAGACTGGTTCGAATTTCATTATCACTTTGTGTGACACGTCGAAAACATGCAACAGCACCATAAGCCTTAGGACTTGCATCAGAAAAGATGTGAATTTCTACGGTGTCAACATTTTCTAAAAACTCCGGAAAATATTTACGAGGTATCTCAAACTTAGGTAAATGATCAATTTCTGAACACCAACTTTCCCACTCATATTTTAGATTACTAGATAAATTATCGTCCCATCCTATTCCTCGCTGCCAAGTTTCTTGCAGCAAACTTTTCATCCTAACAGCAAACGATGAAAAAATTCCAAGAGGATCAAATATCTTTAGAACAGCTTTAAGAATAACGTGTTTTGTAGGATTGATTTTCCAATCCTCGCGAAAATCTGGAACGTCAAAATGTAAACTATCAGAATTAGTATTCCAGAGTAAACTTAAGATTTTTAAGGTATAATCATTAGAAAGTTCAGCTCTTTCACACATTCCCTTTTCTTCCCACATTTTCTGAAGTTTTACGGAATTAGTATTGAATTTCCGCAAATTCATTCCAGCTTCTTTAAAAATATCTGATGCTGTCGATGATATATAATATACCTCTTCCCCAGATTTCGCGCCAGATATCAAATTATCTACATATATGGATGAATCCAAAATATTAACTGCTTGGGGATGATTTTTATATTTTTTAATATGATGCTTGATCGTAGAAGCCAAAATAAAGGGGAACAAACTTACCCCGAACGCCGCCCTTGAAAATTTCATAAATTTTAAATTACCCCTTTCGTCGGGACCTCGGTGACGCTGTCACCGGCAGCAGCACATTATCCAAGTATCGTTGGGCCGTCATAGTCCCTGAATACGAACTAGAGGTGATACGGAATTATACGCAATTGCGCCCCAAACCATTATGCCACGTTGTCGTGCGGTGGGACGTTCCACAGTTACTGCCGGATTAGATCTGTCTTCACGTCGACGCCACACACACGTATACGGCGACTATCACTGGATAAACAGAAGCGGGATTCATCTGAGAACACGACATTTCGCTATTCTGTCATCCACGGTTCTCTAGTCCGGCACCATACTAAACGTTGCTGTCTATGTTGTGGGGTCAATGGCAATCTTCTTAGCGGACCCCTTGATTGCAGTCCACGTGCGACCAAACGACGGGGAATGGTTCTGATTGACACGGGAACATTCAGAGAATCTTGTACCTGCTGCAGAATCGAGGAACAAGTGACTTGTGGGTCTGCTACAGATTGTCGGTGGATGCGTCGTTCCACGCGTTCTGACGTCACTCTGGCTACCCCTGCATCCCTCAATCTTGCCACATTTCGTTGTTCCAACCATCTCCGGCACAGCCGATGCACCGTGCTCGCATCCATGTGGGTATCAGCCGCGATTTGACGTACGGACCAACCTCCGCTTCTCAGTCCGATCACAATACCCCTCGTAAAATCGTCTATCTGCTGGAAGTGCCTTCGTTGACGTCGGCCTGGCATTCTCTCGTGTTACACGTATCCTCCAACACAAAAACAAAATTTCTTCGATAATTCTCCAGTCAGAAATAACGGTACGAATATTACCCATTCTGCAAGTTCCTTCCCGAATATCTTACTTCATGTGCGTCGGAGAGCTGCGCATTTTACATCATTTACATAACTCAGTGATGTACGTCTACTCTAAAATTTGCATAAATTTCTGAACACTCCTTCTTGGTGTTTCATTTTCAATGTCGAGCAGTATATATATATATATATATCGTTCTTTTTGCCCCAGAGTGTCTGTGCCAAGTAGGCACTTAAAGGATCATGTGCAGCAATCGTGTAACAAGGATCCTGATGGTTTTCTGTGTCTTGAAAATCCACCGGCTGAACACTTGAACTGCGGATTCAAACCTGATATCAAAGAAATACGAAGCCTATGCCCGATCACCGCTACACCCAGCTGACAGGCAGTCAAAACAAAAACTATGAAGTTCTAGCATGTACTTAATTTCGTTGTTCTTATTGAAATGAGTATGTGACGCTATAGCATGATAATGAAAATTTTAATAATATAAATAAAGTAAATATAGCCTACCGGCAGCACCTTTTTGTAATTATAGTTTTTATTACATTATTACTAATCGTATTTTGAAAGTTTTTATGTGGAACACGGACTGAGAGCAATTAGAAAATGAAAATATCACCTTTAATGTGACATCTTGATTTTTATTCTGAGGCGGAAGGGTAATGTCACAAGCAGTGGAAAAGTTGTGCTAAGAAATTGGTCATGTATAAATGTCATTGTCGTCCCTTTCGTCCTGGATAAATATTTTGATTCCATTGTTGCAACTGCCCTTGTAATGCAAGCTTGCAGCAGAGTAGTTTAACGATGATTTTCTTCAAGTGATTTTCCGGTCACTTGTAGAAAAGCAATCGGTCAAAATCATCTTCAATATTCCATCAGGAGCAACATCCGATTAGGAGAGTTTCGGCACGAGTTGGTCATTCCTTCCTTTCCCAAACCCCCAAAATCTGGCAATTCACCATTCAGTTTCTAGCTACAAGTGTACCTGGTGGAACGGCAGAGTTAGAGATCAGTCTTAATGTTTGCAGCTGTTGATAAATGATCTGTAACGGAACTCGTTGAGGGACTTTTCTGTGGCTAGAGCACCATCCTTGAGAGATACATCTGACACCAGAAGCCTCAATGGATTCAGGGGAAGAAGAAATGTTGATATATTAGATACATGCTGTATGATTTCAGAGTTCTTGTATATTTTGACAGTAGAATGTTGTGATCAGTTAGGGATTTGGTTATCAAGAGAACAACGAGGAGAACTTCGTCTCAAATGATAGCTGCCGAAGGATTTTGCCATCTGATGATTGCCGTAATATCAACGTCAACATCAACTAATGCTCGGAGCGTATTTGTCTCGATTTTCAACAGCTTCATCATTAGCGGATTTGTCAGCTGACTGTTATCATGAAAGTTGGACAGAAACCTTCTTGTTTGACCGTTGCTTCAATTTTCTAACTGACATTGATGTCCATATGGTTTTATACAGTAGTCTCTTTTTGCCTAACAGTTTTGCTTTTGTGAACTAGGTAGAGTAACGACCCCAGTAATTGGCACAATAAGAGTTTGTCCTTAAACTTACCTCAGTTTCCATTACTTAGAAAAAAAATTTCACTTGAAAATATTTTTGTATCAAAGAATGCATATCTATGCATCTACTAAGTTCACTGAAAGCAAAAATATTTGAATTGATATTTTTATAAAAATATATGTATAAAAAGTTTCCAAAATCACCAGTAATTGGCACCTGATACCCCAGTGTATGGCACCTTGTGATCCAGTAATTGGCACATGTTAATAGAACTGGAAAATCACTTTTTTTTCACTTTTAGATTACATACACATTTCATCATCATAGGAAGCATAATTAATGTTATTTTAAAGTAAGTAATTTTACATAAATTAATGTGAAATCATACATTTTGGTGTTGAAAAAGTATTTTAGAGAATTTAAAAGTAAATTTGGAGTGTTATCCGTGTTACAATAAACATGGAAAAAAATATCGAGATTATTACTGTTTCATTAGTCGGTATGCAGTTTTGATTTTACGAACTATAGCTGTTTCCACAGAAAAAGGAACATTAACCTGATTATTATAAAAGACCATAAAAAATAAAACGATTCTCTACAGTCGCAATATCTGACTGATGGCCAAATATATTTGTTTTTTATTGTTTCTCTTAAAAATTAGCAGTATATTCTGTAGGAATCAAATCAATAGTAGAACCCATATAATATTGATGCTGCAAAAGTATCATAAATCAAACTAGTGACATATTGCACAACACATTAATGAATATAGGATCATGTGCTAATTACTGGAGATTAGCAAAACTGAAGCACCAGTAAATGGCATCCATCATTACTTCAAAAATTCAAAAAGGAACAAAAATATACTTCTACCCACTCAAAGTAACACCTTCAACTAAACAAAACTTTTGACAACCAAAATTTAAAATATATTTTAAGTCAGATTTTAATGGGTTGATAAGCCAGAGAAGAAGCTTTTCAACAAAAATAGCTGATTTGACGCGAGCCACATTCGTTTCTCTTTCCTATGCATTGCTACCATTTAGAAATATGAATTGAAGTTATAATCTTTAATGTAAATGTACATTCAGTTGGTGTATAACCTTCTACTTTTAAAAGATTGGGTACAAATCTTATTTTAGGACATTTTTGTTGGATATGCCAAACACTCGTGACCTGCCAATTACTGGGGGGTGTTACCCTATCCTCAGTAAGAGTAAATTTAAATTAAATTAAATCAATGTCGTTATCAATTTCCTTAAACAGCATGTATAGAGCTGACTTTCTGCACGTCCCCAGTTCAACAATTCATACTGCATATACTTCATTTGCAAATCTTCGTCCGATTCCTTGGTGAAGGGTTGTCTATATATAAATAATGTCAAACCTTTTTTCAACATTTTCACCCCCCCCCCTTTTTGCACAAAGTTCGTTTTGAAGCTACTTCTCATAAACATATTCGTATTAAAAATGCTTCATGTCACACTTCTTACTCTTTCCTTCCCAAAGTCACAATTTCATGACCCCCTCCCCCCCCCCCTTGAACATCATTTGTATTGTAGTAATCCACAAATACTTCTTTATTGTCCATCAGGATTGTCGAAATCATTGAGGAAAGAGGAAGTGCGCGATCCTTTCGAGTCAGTTTGAAATTTGAATTGCAAGTATTCCATTTTTTGTCAAGAAAGTGCGTGTTTAACATTCTGTAACTTTTGATTGGTTCAATAAAATGTAACAAAATAGCGTATCAAATTGAAGGAAATTTAAAGTTCTACAACTTTGTCAGTGACAAGTTTTATAAATACTTTTCCTGGGAGGCAATAGAGCAAATGTTTGACAAAAAGGGAGAATTTTTCCAAAAATCATCAATTTTTCATAACATATACCCGGAAAATTATTGGAAATTTGAAAAATATGCGTAGAAACAGTTTCATAGGAAGTTTATTTAGCTTGAATTTTTATTTTAAACGCCTTTTCTTCCACCGTTTCCGACATTTTCTCGAAAAATCCAAAATTTTCTCCCCAACCCTTCCCACCTTTAGCTCACCCCTAAGGGCGGGGACTTTTAGTATGTTTACTTACTATCTACCCCTAACAATATTCTGAAGTCAAAAATTATCGCATATTCCATGCACGCAATAATGTGTTTATTGACTGGAATATTAGTTCTCATAAAAAGGGATGGCAAACGAACTAAAGAAACAGGTTTCAAGAGTTTACAAAACACGTATATTTCAATAGACGCGTTACTGAGAACATTTTTCCATATTGACGTGAGATTTCGGGAAGAGGAAAAGAAGAGCTTAAAGAAACAAACGTTTTACAGATATTAATGCATAAGTTGTTTTTACAGTATTATCCGCAACCTTTCAGACATTAAAAAAAATATCGCAATGATTAACTGAATGTAAATAAAAGCACACATTTTAACTGAACAAGTACAAATTTATTTTTAGACAGTCCTACTGCTTTATACCCCCTCCATTCAAATGCCATCAAACATTTTAAGCTCAACAAAACATCACTAGAAATGGTTAGTAGATCAATACTATTTTCTTTAGACCTTCACAACCTACTGATTTTCAGACTTATTCTACTTACTGATTTTTAGATCTACGGCGAAAGTTGTTGATCTTTTTGAGCTATTGCATACACTAGCATCGTTTTTACCTAATTTGCGGATTTTCCACGAATTCGCTTATCCGCGGTTACCGTGCCACCCTATACCGCGGATAATTGGGAGCTTACTGTATGTCAGAAGCGCAAAACAACATGTTTTAAGAGCATGCGACACATTCTATGTTCTCACCGAAAACAGTGTAGCAAACCGCACGTAGCTGTGGCCGTATGCGGTTGGGCATTGTCGTGCAACAACACAACGCGGGTTGTGAGAAGTCCTGGTCGTTTACTGCGAACTGCTTCTCACAACTGACCCAGCGTGGAACAATGATGGGCGGCATCCGGCATTTACGGTGAACCATATATTCGTCAACCTTACTATCTTCTGATATTTCGTCCTGTTAGTGGACATCCAGCTCCATTTACCGGAACCGCGTTTGTAAGTTCTGACCATCTCCAATATCTTCAGCGTGGTTTTATTCAAACAGAGAATCTACTTAACTACTTTATCAAAACATTTGGTTTAAATTTTTAAAAATCAGGTTTAAATTTAAAAACCATGATAGTTTGCACAATGTTTGGCTTTGCATCATTCTGCTACTGAAAGAGCTCCCTGTTAGTTTATCAAAAATTTTCACAACAAAGCTAAAAAAAAAAAAAACTTTGGAATTTGAAATTATTCTGTGTTTTGGCTTCCCATTTTTTTTTTTAATGAAATTGTTATACAAGTTTAATTTTTTATGCCTACAAAAATAATAAAACTATTCCGTTGCTTTATTCAAAGTTACTCACAAATTAGCTTGAAAGAATACCCACATAAAGAGATAAACTGTCCAAAAAAAAAAAAAAAAACATTTAGTTCTTGTAAATGGCAACTTCAGGTCTTGGTGATGAGAAAGGTTAAGCTTATAATATCAATTTTGTTTCTAAATAAATAATTTTAATCTGTAGTAAATTTTGAAAAAAAAAAAAAAAAAAAAGAGAGAGTATTTCGTCGGGCGGGTATTTTTAAGTTTAGCTTCACTTCGTGAATCCTATCTCAATCTGTGTGAATATTCACAAAAAGGTGCAAAAGACCACCTCTTTGCTGGAGGCTGTTCGGTATTGCTGGTCCAGTCAAAAGTGTTTCATAGTGTTTAAATGATTCGAAGACTAGCATCGTGGTATCGTATACAAATTTTCAGAAAAACAATACTCGAATCCCATGACAGAGGCATTTAATGATTCAGTATACAAGATAAAAGCCATAAAAGCAATTAATTTAACAATTAAAACCAATATGTATACATAGTAAAAATATGCCCAATCTAAAAATATGCTAACTTAGGAAATTGCATGTAAAATAGTTAATAACTGCGATTCTCAACTGCTTTGCAACTATCTGCTAATGTGCCACAAATTCATTTTAAAGATACTGCGACACTAAAAACCAAAAATAGAAGTAAAACTACAGTTAAATTAAATAAACAGTAAATAATTAAAAACTTTAAAAGCAAAATTCCTATAATGGTTAATAGTTTGCTATTAAACATGAAGGAAATTGTTTTAAAGATGTCAGAGAGGAAAATAGATGCACAAATGTAAAAAAAAAAAAACCTAAAGAAAAGATTATAGGAAGGATTTTAAAAACTATTTTCAGCTGATAGGCATGTCGTTGATTAAACAAGGTACAGAAGCACTCGCTTAAAAAATAAAATCATTTAGTATTTTAAAATCTCAAAAGAAGTTTTCTCCTCTACAAATAAAAGGCATTATTCATTTAAAATGTTCAATTTGATCAGTCTATTACTCGTTAAAAATATAATCATTAGGGTTAATATTTCTAAAATTTGTGACTTCTTTTTCTTTAATAGGAATTGGAATCATCCAATGCTACTGAGTCCGACTGCTGAATAAATATTACAATGCAGATTGTCGTGCCATAACTTTGGTTGATCGTGTACAAAACTTTAGTTTTGCTTTCTTTTTGAACCGCTTTGTTTTTCTGGCGGTTCTTGTTCGTATTCCTTAGTTTCCAAATCAACAGGTTCTCCGTCCTTTTTAGTAATTTTGTCTTTTCCAGTCGAATACCGACCTTTTATAGGTCGAGCATTTTTCACTTCTTTTACTGGTGTTGAATTCTCCTCATCCACTTCCAATGTATGAGTCTCGTTGTCATCGTCTACCTTGCTTCTCGAGATAAACTCTCTGTCCATAGATGACCTCTTTTCGAGCCCTCGTTCAGAACTATTCTTTTTTGAAGCAGGAAATCTACCTTTAATTTTCCTTCCTCGTGTAACTATATTACTGTTTAGTTCAGCTGTGGTGGAACTGCATGGTATGCTTTGTTCTTGACCATGTCCAGCCCCTGAATTAGAACGTTCTAACCAGTTCTGAATGTAAGCATGCTTCTCAGATGGAGTTATATCGGGTGCAGGTGGTCTATTAATATTAAGAGGATGTTCTGTATCTCTAAACATCTGCAGGAAGGAATATTGAGGAAACATCGAACGGTCTAAAAGCCCCATGGGTGAGAATCTGAAAATTGGTCTGGGCGCATACCCCATTGACATATGAGGTAGTTGAAAGTTATGCCATTCGTTTCGGTAAAAAGGACGTCCAGGAACTTTTTGGCTGGAAAACGTTCTATCCTGATCAGTCTTCACTTCAAATTGCGTTTTATTTGGCACATCTGTTACTTCGAGTGAATTACTTTCGCATTCTTTGCTTTTCGTTAATTTTCGTTTCAAAGAAGGATCTTGCGAGTATGTTGTACGCGTGACTAGCTCTGGCTGAATCTCTCCTTCTGGAGCACTGCTTGTATTTTCTGAAACATTTCGTGAAGCACAAAATGTGCTTGAAGTATGCTGCACTTGACCTTTAACAAGAACAGTACATCTGTTTACACGTGTTCCAACACTGACCTCTTGAGCCTGGATCTCTGGATTGTGTATTTTATTTGTTGGGCAATTGTCGCTGACCATTGAAGTTACTGTTCGATTTGTGTCCAGGGACAGACAATGTTGCTCATCATTTTTCATTATCTCGTCTGTTGCCCTGAAGTTTTCCTCGAACACGAATGCGTCTTTTCGAACATGAGATAAGTCTGTAACTTTTGGTTCCTGATCAGCTGGATTAACAGAAGAAAAAACTTGAGAAGTATCAGGACGGCTCTCCAGAAAGCATTGGCAGACATCTTCGCCTTTAGTGTCAAATGGCAAATAACAAATGCTGCAGCTTGTTTCTCGGACCGCAGAACAAAGAGTACACAAACAAAGATCCCGTTGACAACAGCAGACGAACAGGCAGTTGCAAGTTGCATCTTGAAGAAAGAAAAAATATATGAAATGAAGTTATTTCACGGTAGGCACTTTAGCTGATAAATATCAAATCATGGTCAAGAACTGTTTTGCAGAAAATTAGAATACAGTCTAAGGAGATAATTAGCAAAAAGATTCTTTTAAATTAGCATTCGCAATGCATGGTAATGGGTCAAAACTTCGCGGCCAAAACTTCGCCGGACAATACTTCGCGGCCAAAACTTCGCGCGGCCAAAACTTCGCGCGGTCAAAACTTCGCGCGGTCAAAACTTCGCGCGGTCAAAACTTCGCGCGGTCAAAACTTCGCGCGGACAAAACTTCGCGTGGACAAAACTTTGCGTGGACAAAACTTTGCGTGGACAAAACTTTGCGTGGACAAAACTTTGCGTGGACAAAACTTTGCGTGGACAAAACTTTGCGTGGACAAAACTTTGCGTGGACAAAACTTTGCGTGGACAAAACTTCGCGCGGACAAAACTTCGCGCGGACAAAACTTCGCGCGGACAAAACTTCGCGCGGACAAAACTTCGCGCAGTCAAAACTTCGCGCAGTCAAAACTTCGCGCAGTCAAAACTTTGCTGGTCAAAACTTCGCGTGGACAAAACTTCGCGCAGTAAAATTTCGTGCGTACAAAACTTTGCACAAACAAAACTATGTACGTTAGTTACAGAATGCAGTTAGCTATAGTACATTAATGTTATTATAAAACCAACTCCTTGTTTTCGAAAAAGTGATAAATTAATCTTTATTTAAACTTCAAATCCGTATTAATTTATTACTTCATTAACTTGCTATACTTAAATTCATTTAGGATCTACACATTTAACTTGCAATCAAGTAATTCATTATAAAAAATTAAGTTCTTTATATAGAGTGTGTCTAATGCGTTCTTGGAAACCATTAAAAGATAACACCCCCCCCCCCCCGAAAAAAAGATACATTTTAACTTTTTAGCTATGTTTATATGATATGTTAATTGAAGTTCGTTGTTATGAATGCGCGAAGTTCTACCCACGCGAAGTCATGAAATTATGAGTCAGCAAAGTTGACCGCGCGAAGTTTTCTCCACGCGAAGTTTTGTTCGTGCGAAGTTTTGACCGCGCGAAGTTTTGTCCACGTGAAGTTTTGTCCACGCGAAATTTTGTCCATGCGGAGTTTTGTCCACGCGAAGTTTTGACCGCGCGAAGTTTTGACCACGCGAAGTTTTGACCACCCGAAGTTTTGACCACGCGAAGTTTTGTCCACGCAAAGTTTTGTCCAGCGAAGTTTTGTCCACGCAAAGTTTTGTCCAGCGAAGTTTTGTCCACGCAAAGTTTTGTCCAGCGAAGTTTTGGCCGCGAAGTTTTGACCCCAAACCGCAATGCATATCACGATTTGGTGAACTTTCAACGCAAATGTTGGAACACGGGAGATTTCGATGACTAGGAATCTTGGCAATGTTTCGAATTGTTAAGAAATTGTTGTTGCTGTCTAAGAGCAATTTTATTTCGACTATGCAGATATTGTTAGAATAAAGCGATTATTCCCAAAATTTTTTGTGATTGTGACAAACTCCCAACTGTCGAAACTTCTAGGAACACGACAAAATGTAAATAAAGTGTTAGATTGAATCGTAATATTTCAGCAAATATAGGTTTTTATCTCCGATTGGCTCATCTCTGATATCTCCTTTGTCATTGGCAATATGTTTTCGGTTCATTCGTTTTCTATATTAGAGAAAAATTCATATATATGATACATATTTACATTTAGATATTTAAACTTCTTTGTTAGCATAAAACTATGTCGCGAATAAAAATGTAAGTAAACCTAAATGTTTTTGACATGATAAAGTTATTTATTTTACAGTAAGGTATTTTCCAACATTCCACATTAATTAACAAGTAAGTTAATTTTATGTAAAGTTATTTATTGCTTACTTAATTTTGTTCGGTCATTTTTATTAGTTGAACAAATTCAGTAAACTCGTTAAGTGTCATTTCAGTCGTGTATGTCATTGTCCCACCAAAATGTTTAATACAAAATGGACAATTTTGGACACATGACACTAAAATGCAGAAAATTTAAATATGAATTCAATTAAAAAAGTTTTTAATTTACGGCATTTTTAAAACGGACTTAAATGTAGAAAATAAATTCTCAAAGCCTCGTCTAGATTAAAAGCCACACACAGAGGTAAAACTTCTTGTAGATAGTCAGTAGGACTCGACCGATTCATCGGCCTGGCCGATGTATCGACGCCGATGTTTCAACAATTTAGCCATCGGCCCTAAAAAACATCGAAAAGCCAATGGAATTGGCCGATGTTTTCGAAAAAAAAGGACCTTTGCTGTTTTACTTTTTAATACAAAGTAGAGGGAGTAAGACATATAACATTTTATACTTAAATTTCAGTATGAATTTCTATTTTAGTTTCCCCTGAAAGAATTTTTAATACTGCATTCAGGTACAAACAAGTTAATTTTTGCGTTGTTTTTTGCGGCTGGATTTGCGTATGTATCTCTTATAAGTCATAACTCAACAAGAAATTCCGTCTAGAACTAAACGAGCCTGCTTTCCCATATACCCATACTACTTTCTAGTACCTGATCAATGTTCTCAAAAATAGCTTTAAAAAAAAACAAATGAAATAGCAGCACCTTTTAAACAAAGCAGCTAATACACTTTTTTCCATTAAAAAATTTTTTTAGCAGCTTTCAAAACGAAAAAAATAATAATTAAAATTAATAAGCTTATTAAAATAAATACATCATATCAAAAAAAAAAAAAAAACGTTTCTTTTTCCCCTGTTGCCAAAAATAATTTTTTTAATGAATTAATGCACTTACCAAAATAAATAAAAACAATGAAATGTCAAATTAAAAAAATAATTTCCACTGTCAAAAAAAAAGAAAAAAAATCATCTGCGCATATCTTTATGAAGAAACATAAAGATATGCTTTATGACTTCGAGTTTATCCGCCGAAAACTGAATACCTAAATTAAAACTTTAGCGTCAAAATAAAAACAAGTCATATCAACAATAATTATTTCACAGTTAAAACCATAGCTTCGAAGTCGGAGTCAATCTCATTTTGGGATAAAGGAATCGGAGTCGAATATCCAAGAATCGGAGTCAGTCATTTGTCCTCCGTGTACACATTTTTGCCAAAGCTACGCAGTAAGAGTCGAAGTTGGAGAGTCGGAGTCCGATTAATTGTCGGGTACATGAGTCAGAGTCAGGTGCCCCCAAATTCTCGGAGTCGGAGTCTGGAGTTCGCGGCGTCAAGAGCTATTTCCAACAAAATTTGTTCGAAGTAAATCCGCCTTCAAGTACGGAATCTACATTGACTTTCAGTTTCCCCGTAGGCGCTAATGTTAAGGGATTTGAACTGTTCAAAATTGAACAAAAATTACTTTTAAATTAAAAAAAAAAAAACACCTTCAAAAAAAAAAAAAAAACAGGAACTATAAAGTAAAAAATAACTGATTACACTTACATTCTATTTCCTACCCAAACATAGAAATGAAATTTATTTTACAATTCCAGTACAAAAATCAACTAAATTAAACACCGAATTATAAAATAAACACTCATTTAAATTACTATACGATGCATTATTTTAAATACCTAGCTAATTATATACGATCTCTTAATTTTTAATAACCTTTTGAAGTCGGGGCCTCCTATAAACAATTACATAACGTAACTGACAACCCACCGAAGCCTAAATTAACCACTAATTTAACTATACGCGAAATTAGTCTTCAAAACTAAACCTACTCAGTTACGTTAGGTAGTAATTTATAGGAGGCCCCGACTTAAAAAGGTTATTAAAAATTAAGAGATCGTATATAATTAGTTAGGTATTTAAAATAATTCATCGTATAGTTATTTAAATGAGTGTTTATTTTATAATTCGGTGTTTAGTTTAGTTGATTTTTGTACTGGAATTGTAAAATAAATTTCATTTCTATGTTTGGGTAGGAAATAGAATGTAAGTGTAATCAGTTATTTTTTACTTTTTAGTTCCTGGGTATTTTTTGAAGGCGTTTTTTTTTTTAAATTTATTTAAAAGTTATTTATTTTTTGTTTTTTAGTGGTGTAAATAACACGGCGAGCATCTCGGAGACTTCCGACGACTGTGAAGAAAGGCTTTTTCAAATGCGTAACTACGTACAAAAAAAAAAAAAAGTCTTCATCATTAGTTCAACTTTATTCAAAGTTTGCTTTCCGAAAACAAATGCACGAGTCACTAAAAAAAAAAAAAAAAAAAACGAAATCGCTTTAAGTTTAAATTTGTAAAATTGTAAATTTTAGAAGTGTAATGTTGTAAATTGTAATTTATGTTTCGCAATACGAGTCATGTAACTCATGATAAAAGTCGCATGTTTCTTCACATAATCCCACTATAGATGAAGATTAAAAATTCCACTAGAATGAATTTTATGTTTGCTTCAGAGAATCCTTAAATCAAAATTTTCATTATCCTTACTCTTAATAACATATTTTTTTAGTACTTTCTTTAACTATAGGTAAAGAAAGTATATACCTTTGTTTTATGGCCTTTGTTTATCAATGGGTTTTATATTTAATAGTTTGTGAGGGAAATTGCATGAAAATTATTGTTTTACCCTTAACTTTTCCCTAAAGAACAAATAGGGTAAATCAACGATTTGGAACCTAAGTTAAACCACCCCTAAACAAAACCACCACTAAAAAAGAAAAGCATAAAAACCGGTTCACTAAGTGAGACGATCAAGTACAAATCGATTTAAATGTGAATATGATATTTGAAGAGTTCTGTCAATTTGATCAAACCCCTGAACTTGATTACCATTAGACCGCCGAGGAAGTATACCATTTCAAACAAAAAAAGAATTTTCCTTATCGGTACATGCAGGGGATTGCACAGATATTTTGGAGCCACCACAAATAACTTTTCCGGGTCCCTCTCCATATTGTTTACCCCTATATTTCACCCTTAGTTATAAAAATATTGGGCCCCCTTCAGGCTCGGGTCCGGGCCAACAGGTGTCCCTCCCCCCTCCCTGTGCACGCCCCTCTCCGAGTATTTATGAAACATTGTACAAAGGAAAAACAAATCCGACGAGTTCAGAACCTCCTCCTTTTTTTGAAGCCTGCTAATTAATGTAACCCTAGTTTCAAATTGAACTGGCGGCATCGTGAAATAGTAAATTTAGAATATTGGTCAAACTTCAGAAGTCACACAGTTATAATGTATATTATTAAAGAATATAAATTAAATCATGGGGGAGGGGTGTTCTGTATTCAATCCCCCCTCAATTGAACACTAAATATATTTAAAAACTGGAATATTAAATAAAGAACTTTATATTTTAGCGCCTAAATAAAGTTATTTATTTTTAAATAATTTTATTCTTCAAACACCATCGATAATGCTTTTAAACATAATTTTTGAAGTTGGCGCAAAAACAAAACGTAAAATCCAGTGTAACCATGCTTCGTTCGTATTTTTTTCAGAAAAGCATCCAAAGTTACGAACGAAACATTTATATCGTTATTCAAATATGTTGTCATCAATGCATAATTTATGTGATAGTGAAGAAACTGGGCCTGGTTAAATTTATAGTTGTAGTTGAGTTATGACTGTGAATGATTTTATCTATCGTTTTTGCGCCAACTTCAAAAATTATGTTTAAAAGCATTAATCGATGGTGTTTGAAGAATAAAATTATTTTTCACTTTTTAGAGCAATTTTGAAGTTGGTTCTATTTTTTTTTTTCAAAATTTTTTTATTTCATTCTTTTTAGTGTAAATGTAGGTATTTCAGTAAAAGTAAGAAGTTACCTAGTAAGAAGTTCGGCTCTATATCACTGTATTGCTTTAGAAAAGCCTTTATTCAAAATTATCATTACAATTACTATTAATGTTATATGGCACCTAACTTTTATAACAATGAGTTTCATATTGTCGCGTAGATGAAGATAGCGAAGACAATGTGAAAGCCAAATGAAGCGAATACTCGTTAGTCTCAACTCGAGATCTTTATTCAGAACCACGAATGAACGTTACATCTCCTTATATACAACTTGAGAAAGTGCTGGAACTTTCCAGACTTGGAAAGATACAGAAATTAATAGAACATTCGAGAAAATACGGGAAACAGCAGAAACGAAATTTTAGTAAAACTCACGTTGTCCTAGTCGGGATTTGAACCCGGGTCGCTCGTGTGGGAGGCGAGAATTCTACCACTGAGCCACCGTTATCCACGGATGAAAAGTGCGAACTTCGCTACAATAACATTTTAATCATTTAATAGGGAAATTGCATAAAATGTACAGTTTTTTGCCCATAACTTTTTTTCTAAAGAACAAATATGGTCAAACAAAGTAATGGGACCTAAGTTGAGCCATCCCCTATCCATTAAAAAAGGAATCATCAAAATCGGTTCACTAGGTGAAACGCTATGAGTAGACAAACAAAAACAAAAAAACATACATACGGTATGAACTGATAACCGCCTCCTTTTTGAAGTCGGTTAATAAAATATTAAGGTAATTGATTCAACTATTAAAGTAGCAAAATATATTTAATTTACTGCTTTGCTACGCAGAAATAAATACATTAGTAACACCTATAATAAAAAATTAACAGGCGACGCAGCGTTGCGAAAATTAATCTTCCATGTGCGGCGATAATTAAATATCGTTCAAGAGAATGCAAAAACCTCAGGTGTGAAAATACACCTATCACAGCAAAACCACGTGACCGTGACGTATGAAATTTAAAGTTTCTTGGATTTCTCCAAGACCCCTTATCAGATCCAGACCAAATTACAATGGGACCATCTGGGGAGTATACCCTTTCAAACAAAAAAATTTTTTTTTTTTCAAATCGGTCCAGTAGTGTTGCAATAATTCGAAAACATACATAAAAAGCCGCAATACGAAATCATAACATAATTTTTGGAAGTCGGTTAAAAAATAGTTCAAATCAAAAAGTGAAATATGATAATGAGGTGTCCTCGCCGAGATCTTTCAAACAAAGAAAAGTTTGTTCGAATCGGACTATTCATTCAAAAGTTACTAGGGGGGACAGACCGACAGACATTTTCCCGCATCTCAATACCCTACTTTCCAATTTTTAATTTTTCGATATTTATTTAATTATTTTTGACTTTTTTTTTTGTTTTTCGCGATATTTTTAAGATGCATTAGCCTTCTTTCATGCTTTTTTCTTCTTTCTCTGACTTTTACTGAGAAAGTAGGCTAAAAATGGTAAGCTGTAGAAAGTTAAAATGTGGGATCTGCGTACGTTCCAGTTGTGCACTTCCTTTTTTGTTTCCAATCGGATGTTCTAAAAAATCTATTTACTTTTTTTTTGGGGGGGGGGGGGCATTAATTACTTATTTCAATGCAAAATTAATCTAGTGTCTTAGACGGAAGATCATTTGGTGATATATTACCGAATTGGCGACCAACTTGGAAACAAATATGAGATGGCAAAATCGATTTTGTGACATTTTGTGAGATTCCCTTTGAACCGACCGTAATATTTAATTTTTCGATATTTGTAATTTGAATCACAGTAATGCAGTCTTTTCTATATCGCTTCGGCGGAGTTACAAGTTTGGGGCCCGTCGAAATACACTTTGGAGCCCTCTTTCTCTATTACGAAACTTGTAAAACATTTGTCATAAGCATTTTTGTAACTCCTACGGGGCCAAAATGGTCATGGGGTGTCCGTGCAAATGCAAAATTTGCGATATTTTAAAACCGTCCTTGCACGTCAAAACAAGGCAGGGACTCTCAAACTGACTGCAGGGATTCTCAACCAACTACGGAGGTGCGCACCTCCCTAGTGGGCGAAGAAGAGTGTCCTGGGAGGCGTGCATGTTTAGAAAAAGTTGAATGAAAAAGTAAAACTAGCTATAATTTGCTCAATTTTGTGGTCACGTGTGAATCCTTTCGAAATAATCGCTTTTTTTAAAGAACTTTCACTATACATGAAATACACCACCAGCTCAGTCAATTCCAGCCAAGGACTGCAGTTTCGTGCTTATTAGCACTCATCAGCCCGGCATAGGAGTGACTGAGCTGGAGGTGAAAAACCTCTTAAGGAAACCTAGAGTGCCAAACAAACTGGTAGCTAATACAGAATTAGCACTGACCAGACGAGTGACCAAACAATGGTTCGGTTCAACTCGAATATTGAAGGCAAGGCAGGTATATTCAGTAAGTTACCGCCCTATTTGTATTTCTGCCTTTGCCCTGGCTATAGGACGGTAACTTACTAATACACTTTCACTATACTTGGCCTAATTGTCACGGAGTAATCTGAGGCTTGCTTTTGCTTATATCTCAGTAAAAAGACCACTTAGAGACTTCGGGGTTTCACTAAATGATTTGCTTAATTTTAAGGTACAACTCAACGCTGAAAAATTAATGTTCTAAAATAAATTATTATTTCGGTCAGGATGAAAAACAGTAAATTCATGTAATTTCCCCATTAAACGTTTGAATATAAAAACCCATTGTTAAAAATTTTATTGCCTTAAAACAGTAATGTTAATGGTAATCATAATGAAAATTTTGAATCAAGGCTTCTCTGAAGCGAGCATGAAATTTACACTGTCATTTCTCTCGTGGGATTTTTTTACTCACCTACGCCAATGATCGATCACAGGGCTAACTTGTACGTTGTGGAGCATAAATTAGTTTGGGAAACCTTTAATATTTATATGAATTAGCACACAAATAAATCCCAGAGAGGAACATGGATTAGTTTTTAGTGCCAATTGCTTAAAGTTTCAGGCACGCATATAGGTTTCTCTTTCTTTTAGTATGGAGTATTTAAATGAAAAAATAAGGTGAAGTTTCGTGATGATAACATTATTTTATTTCTGAAGTACATTTACACTAAAAAGAATAAAATAACAGATTTTTTTTTTTTTTTTTAACTAAGCACTTTCATACTGGACTCAAAAGGACAAAATAACATTCCTGGGTCAGCAAGAACAATTCAAGTATTCCTGTAGTTTTCAATGATTCCAAGAAACTGACATTACAAAGGAAGAAAAGTGCGGCTCAAGTCATTTCAAACCAAACTTTCCCCATTAAGAAAAATATGTATGTCTCAACACTCAAATTTATGATTGAAAGCTAGATAATGATAAAGTATTCTCTACATGACTTGAGCTGCACTTTTCTTCCTTTGTAGTGTCATTTTCTTGGAATCATTGAAAATTACAGGAGTACTTGAACTGTTCTTGCTGACCCAGCAAAGTTATTTTGTCCTTTTGAGTGCAGTTATGAAAAGTGCTTAGTATTTTTTTAAAAATCTGTTGCTAAGCACTTTTATTATACTTGACCTGATTGTCAGGGAGTAATCTTAGGCCTGCGGTTTTGCTTATATATCAGCAACTAGACCACTTAGAGACTTCGGGATTTCACTAAATGATTTGCTTAATCATAAGGTACAACTTAACGCTGAAAAATTAATATTCTAAAATAAAATTATTATTTCGGTTAGAATGAAAAACAGTAAATTCATGTAATTTCCCCATTAAACGTTTGAATATAAAACCCATTCTTAAAAATTTTATTGCCTTGCGACAGTAATGTTAATTAGTAATCATGATGAAAATTTTGAATCAAGGCTTGTCTAGAGCAAGCTTAAAATGTATTCAATATCATAGCTTTCTTGGGATTTTTTATCATCATCTATGCCAATACTCGATAACGGGGCCAAGTAAAGAGACATATTAAGATCCTCATCGCGAACCCGAGTAACTTGTATGCTGTGAAACATAAATTAGTTTGGGAAACTTTTAAGATTTAAATGGTTTTAATTAATTTAGCACACTAATAAATCTTAGAGAGGAATAAAGATTAGGTCTAGGCGATGTACCGATACATCGTCATATATCGATATATATCTAAATCTAAGTAACGATACTTAGATTTCTATCCGTCCGATATATCGTTTAAAACGGATATACAGAACAAAATGACGGAGAAATTGAAATACTAACTCAAAAATACATAATCCTTGATAGTTCTGTGTTTGAAATTTCAAGAAATTATCTGCATTCTTCAATCAGTAATTTAATATTTAATTATAGTAAAAGGGAAAATTAACAGGGCCGCCGAAGATCAAGGTGGGAACATTGTCAGTTTGGTCTCCAGATCCCATCCCCCTATAAAGTTTTAAAAAGCGGGGCCCTTTTAAGGACCGTGCTCCTAGTTTCTGACAAGGCTGATATGGCCTCTCGTGGGCCCTGAAAAGTGAATGCGTGATGGGTAAAAGAGCATCTTAATGCAACAATTAAAAATTCGAAAATTGAGATATCAACACGACTCATAATTATAATTAAATGTAAACCATTGATATTGCGCTGGTTTGCGAAAAATACTGAAAAGAAATATTTGTATTTAAAAAAATGAAAAACGAAAAAAACCTAATGAGACTACTTCTGTCATATATTTATCTTACTAGCGCAGCACCACTCATCCCTTTCGGACCGCATAGCTGAACGAATACAACTTATAAGTCCCGAATTAAGAGGGAAAACATTGACTTCGTTCATAACACAGGGCACTACTTGAAACGAAATTCAAGTACGTATACCAATTTTAAATCGTTATCGCTGGCAGCTCTGACGGAACGAGATTGAAATTGAAACTTCCGATATCCCTGTTGTCGCCAAACGGTTTCTATGCATGTGCAGACATAGTGTTTTTTGTGTAAGTTCTACGCATTTACGTACTTGGGGTTGAAATGATTATACGAATGTAAATTCTAGTTTGCACAAACATAGGTTTCTTCGTGAACGTTCTACGCATTTACGTACTTCGGGTTTTTCGACTTATCAAACCTAGGTTGCGGAATTAGGGTAGCATATATTAGGATTTCCGGTTCTCCGCGAAACATCGATTGTCGTAGAAAACCGAGAATAAACTTGCATTTCTGAACTTGTATGGTTTTAGCAAACAACTTAAAGAAAGAAAATTTTAATGTGCAGATGATTGAAATATGGATGTTACCCCCTTCCCCCTCGAAAGTTTACATGGCACCTCCCCCCCCTAAAAATGTTATTCCCCAATAATGAGATCTGTTTCACAAAGACTTGAAAAATTTCAAGTATCCTTTATAAAATTTCAACAATTTGGTCTGTGCTTGTGACCCCCCGCACTACATGAACGGGGGAGGGTCGTTGTAGCGAATATTATGGAAAAACTGCAGAAATACTACTTACCGAGGGCTTTTATCACTTGCAGATCTTGATATGCATAGATATATGTCCAAGTGCCCCCTCCCCCCCCCAAAAAAAAAGATGACCTCAATTAATACGAACCCCCCTCCCCCCGAAAACAAACATGACATTTCATTAAAGAGACTAAAATCCGTTAAAAAAACCTTCATTAATTATTTAAGTGGTAAAGTCTGTCTCATGCCCCCCTCCCCCCCAAAGAAGGGCACTTCTACTTCAGCTATTATTATTAGAATAAATTACTGAAATATTTACGGATCAAGATTTACGATGACTTTTCTCTACTGCAGATCATGTAGCTGGGAGTGCCAATTCTCCCCAAGTGCGTTGCCTTACCCCTCAGGGTTACCAAACTTCCCCCCCCCCCCAAAAAAAATAGGATCCTCAAAAAAGAAGCTAAATCCTTTTGAAATAGCATCTCTGATTCTTTCAGTTACAGTCTGCCTCATGCATCCCTCCTCCCATGGGCATATCACTGCTTTAGCAATTATTGGGATAAACTATTTTAATATTTAGCTTTCAAAATGTCCGATAGCTTACCTCTATTGCAGATCCCAATATACACATAATAATAGTTAGGGAAGCCCCCCCCCATTTGCGACGACACCCCTCAATCGTACTGAGCGCCATCCCCCCCCCCCTCGAAAAAAAACGGGCTCCCCTAGTGAAAGAGTCTAAAATCCTTTAAAAATAACTCCTCTGATAGTTTCAGTGGTAATGTCAGCCTCATGACTCCTCCCCCCCTTCAAATGGGCACCCCAGTTTTATCATTAGAATAAACTGCTGGAATATTTACTTTTCAAGATTTTCGTAATTTTTTCTCTATTGCATATGGGTCATTCCATTTTAAATCAACTAATGGGGGTGTGCATCACCATTTTTGATTTTGATGAAAATTAGCATTTGCATTCCTTTTATTTTCTAGACCTCAAAAAAATAAATATTTTATTTTTAAAAAATCTACCCTTTGATATATAGGCCATTTTTTTTGTTGGCAACAGCAAAAATAGGGCATTTTGATGCTTTATCTTATGGACAACAACTTTTTTTCTATCAAAGCTTTTGAGCTCAAACAGAGCTCATTGAAAGCTAGAAAAAGATCTTTTAATATATGATATCAATAAATTTCAGTTTTTAAAAATATACCTTTTTTTTTTTAAGGTCAAAGTTTGCGATGAAAAACTTAGACTATTCTAAACCCATGAAGGGTTTAGAATAACCAGCCCTATTTTTCATCATATATTTATATGCATGGCTACTTATTGTATAAAAAAATTGGCTTGTTACTCCGCCCCCTTTATGAGATATGCTCTCCCAAAGTTTCAAATTTTCAAAAAAATCCAGTTTTCAACGCTAAAAAAATGCATTTGGGGGGTCAGATAAAAAAATTTTTATTTGTGGTATTTCAAGTACTTTTTACCAGCTTTCTAATAAAATAAAAGTTGCTTTGTTATTCAAAGGTGTTTGGCAAATATAAGGGTCTGAATTTTCAAATAATTGCACTTAAACAACGCACATTTTTTTCACTTTTAATCCTAGTTTTTTATTGAACTGTGCGCTCCCCTTGCAAGAATTTTTGGTTAAGTGTTGTAAAAAATTTGGAACACCTGAAGGGCCACCATTTTATTGCTAGTAAGCAAGCAGAGTTTTTAAAATAAAAAAAAGACGCTCTGGATAAGGGCATGGGCGCCCATAGGCAAAATTTTAAGGGGTGAGGGGGGCTCAGATATTTTCCTCATGGTTTAGCAGGATATTTTCCCTATAGAAACCGATTTCAGTACCGATTAGAGTTAATAAAATTTAACATTTTTAAAAATAACTTATTCATTAATGGCAAAAGAAGAAATGTTCTAAAGTACTAAAAGCAAGGAAGTTCTATTTTCTAGGGGGTGGGGGGGTTGAGCCCCTACTTGCCCTTCCCCCACCTACCATATGGGCACCCTTGGATAAGGTAGAAGTTATGGTACTTGGAGGCTTCTAAGAAAATTTTTCTTGTGTTGTCCAAGACGAGATCCAGACCTATCACTGGTCAGGTGTTCAATGCACACTTCATCCTTTTGTTGTATATTGGCAAAAAAATGGAAATGTTCAAGCTGAAAGTTTTTGCTTTGTAAGTGATTACCTGGATCACAACACTACCGCAAAGATCCTTATTGAAAAAATTGAAGCAAACCACCCTTCAGTTTCAAAATTAACCTACTTTTCAGATGGATCTGATGCACAATATAAAAACAGAAAGAACTTCATTAACCTCAGCCACCATGAAGAGGACTTGGGTATAAAAGCCGAGTGGCATTTTTTTTGCTACATCCCATGGGAAATGCCCATGTGATGGGATTGGTGGAACAGTATAGAGACTAGTTTGAAAGACTAGTTTACAGCGCCCAATTAATAATCAAATCTTATATCCATTAGATGTACATAATTATTGCACCAAACATATTAATGGTTTAACAATTTTCTATGTTTCCTGTGATGATGTTAACATAGGATCTTGAAAAAAGATATAAAGCAGCACTGCCACTGCCCCAAACTGTCTTTTCACTGCTACATCCCTATCAACAGACATATCATGCATGTCAGACGCGCGTTTGTTCCTTCAGATTTTACAATTTTTCACGTCATAAAAGACGAACCTGCTGAACAAAAAGCAAGAATACGATCGAAATTATCAGATTATGTTTGCTGTATGTATGATAGTGACTGGTGGCTAGGAGAAGTGTTGGAAGTAAAAGTATTCAATGTAGAAGAAGAATACAGGATCCACTTTTTCATCCTAAAGGGCCTGGAACATCATTTAAAAAATCAAGTGAGGACGACCAAACTTGGGTTCGGTTGAAAGACATTTTAAAAATCTTGATTGCATCAGAACTATGGTCTGCATAAGGAAGAGGTCACAATAGCACACCTGTGATGAGTGAGCATTTATCAACTCTTCTCCGTATTCAATGTAGAAGAAGAATACAGGATCAACTTTTTCATCCTAAAGGGCCTGGAACATCATTTAAAAAATCAAGTGAGGACGACCAAACTTGGGTTCGGTTGAAAGACATTTTAAAAATCTTGATTGCATCAGAACTATGGTCTGCATAAGGAAGAGGTCACAATAGCACACCTGTGATGAGTGAGCATTTATCAACTCTTCTCCGTGAGACAAAACACTGAAGAAAATAGCATTGAAAGATTTATGTCCCTAACTGTTAAAAATGTTAAATTGTCTTTTTAAAGTTCAAATACAATACGTCATAACTCTTCTTGGTCTTTTTTTTTAAAATCATTTAAAGCAAAGAATAAGGTATATAATTACATTTCAATAAAAAACTAAGATTAAATAGTGAAAAAAAATGCGTTGTTTCAGCGAAATTATTTGAAAATTCAGTCTTTTATGTCTGCCAAACACCTTTGAATAACAAAGCAACTTTTATTTTGTTAGAAAGCTGGTAAAAAGTACTTGAAATACCACAAAAAAAAAAAATCTACCCCCCCCCCCCCCCACACATGCATTTTTTAGCGTTGAAAACTGGATTTTTTTGAAAATTTGCAAATTTGGGGGAGCATATCTCGTAAAGGGGTCGAAGTAACAAGCCAATTTTTTTTATACAATAAGTAGTCATGCATATAAATATATGATGAAAAATTGGGCTGGTTATTCTAGACCCTTCATGGGTTTTTTAATTTTCAAAAGTGGTAAAAAAATAAATTTTCATCGCAAACTTTGACCTTGAAAAAATTGGTATTTTTTTTAAATCTGAAATTTATTGATATCATATATGAAAAGATCTTTTTTTTTTAGCTTTCCAATGAGCTATGTTTGAGCTCAAAAGCTTTGATAGAAAAAAAGTTATTGTCCATAAGACAAAACACCAAAATGCCATATTTTTGCTGTTGCCAGCAACAAAAATGGCCTACATATCAAAGGGTAGATTTTTTAAAAATAAAAAAATATTTTTTTTGGGGGGGGTCTAGGAAATGAAAGGAATGCACATGCAAATTTTCATCAAAATCAAAAATGGTGATGCAATAACTTTTTTGAAAATTTGTTGATTTAAAATGGAATACATAGATCTTAATACATAGATCATGATGCTAGGGCTGCCAATCCCTAATAAGTGCGATGCCCCCCCCCCGCCCCCTCCAAAAAAAACACAAAAAACAAGAGCCGCTATTCAAGAGACTAAAATACTTTTAAAATAAGTTCCCTGATAATTTCAATGTCTTAGTCAACTTCGAGACCCCCCCCCCCCCCCACCGAAAGGGTACCCTACTCCAGGCATCATTATTCGCCTAAATTGCTGGAACATTTTCTTATCAAGATATTCGATGACTTTCCTGTATTGCAGATCTTATAATGTATGTGATGTAGCTGGGGTGCCAATATCCCTCCCCAAGTGCGGTGGCTCCTCTCAATTTTATCACCCCCCCCCCCCCTTAAACAAAAGAAAAATGCCACCATCTTTTTAATGGATTAAAATCCTTTGTAAAACATTTAATGGCATTGTCTGCGTCATGACCTCCCTCCCCTGCAAGGACTGTAATTATTCTTATATATTGCTATTATTACACGCATAAATCCCCCCCCCCCTATCGCGCTTCCCACAAAACGCGACCTTTTATTGAAGAGACTAAACTCCTTTAAAAAAAACTTCTCTGATAATTTCAATTCTATACTAAGCATCAAGACCCCCGTCCCCCATGGGCACGCCTGCTTAATCTATTATTGTTCGAATAAACCGATGGAATACTTTCTTTTCAAGCTGTCCAATGGCGTTTCTCTGTAGCATATCTTAATATGCAGATGATGTAACTAGGAGTGCCCATACCCCCCGACTGCGATGGCACCCCTCAATTTTACCAAGTTACCGTTTCCCTCAAGAATTGCGACTCACCAATAAAAAGACTTAAATTCTTCTAAAGTAATTTCTCCAAACATTTCTGTGGTATAATCTGCCTCATGATCCCCCTCCCCCCTCTGACACAAACACATGAGAATCCTTGCTATAGCTATATTATTAGAATAGCTAAAATATTGATTCACCAAGATGGCCTATATCTTTTCTCTGTTGCAGATACTCATATAATAAGCTTTGCAGTCCCTCCCCCCCCCCCATAAAATGTTGAATTTAACGACCTAAATATATCGATATATCGAAAATATCGATATTTTTAGAGCGATATATCGCGGTATTAAAATTCTGATATCGCCCAGCCCTAATAAGGATGCATTTTTAGGGCCTATTTGCTTAAAGTTTTAGACGTGTATATAGAATTCGTTTTCTTTTAGTAGGGAACGTTTATATGAAAAAATAAGGTGAAGTTTCGTGATAGCAACATTATTATATTTCTGAAATGCATTTACACTAAAAAGAATAAAATAACAGATTTTTTTAAAAAATACTAAGCAATTTTCATAATGCACTCAAAAGGATAAAATAACTTTTCTGGCTCAGAAAGGACAGTTTCAGTATTCCTGTAGTTTTGAATTATTCCAATAAAATGACACCACAAACGAAGAAAAGTTCTGCATAAGTCATTTCAAACCAAATTTTCCCGTTAAGAAAAATATGCATGTGTCAACACTCAAATTTATGATTGAAAGCTAAATAATAAGAAATTCTCAACATGGTTGAGTTGACAGAAATTGTATTGCAACTGCAACGTGAACCTTTTAAAGCGGCTACGCTCTTTCAACGGTCGAAATATTGTGGAACGGAAGGGTGACCGCTCAAAGAGGTTTCACTGTGCTACGTACGTATGAGTTTCCAACTTACTATTTCATAAAGTTTTTGAGTGACGCAAGTTTACGCGCATGAAGACATCACAAGAGAACTTGCGATAATTAACTGAGGAGGTGTACAAAATGAATATTTTGGTCATCTACATGTTCCTAGGTACATACAGAGCCTGATTACCGCAGGGGCATGAGGGGCACAGGCCCCTCCTCTTAGATTTCAGGGGGCCCAAAATCCCCTTTATTTATCACGCTAATTCAAAATAAATAATAAGTTCACTCAGAATCTAGAGTACGATGATATCATATTTTTGCAGATGCTAAGACAAGGGAAAAAATCTCTTATTTGTTGATAAAAATTCCCCTTAAAAATTTGATCTCTGTGCAAATCCTAAAGCCACTCCAAGCTTAGTCTGTATTTACTATTAAAAGTTATATCATAGATAACTTTAATATTTACGGTTTACTGCAACGGGCAAAGTGCAACTACATCTTCAATAATTATTGTATACTATATGACTTCTGTTTTTTAAATATATAGTACTATATTTTGATATGAGGTAATTTAGCATGGCTGTGTTAATACGCAAGTATCGAAATATTTTATAGCTTCATTATATAGAATAAGCAGGAATAGGAGGGGTGGGGCACAAAATGAATTTTATGCCCAGTGTTCTCAAAAATCTTTGTCGGGCCCTAAGGGGGCCCTGAAATAGAATTGTGCCCCATGTCCAATATCAGAATGATCGGGCTCTGGGTACATATGCACGTACAAATGTGCCGAAAAGATTTGTGAACTTTAAATTGGGTGATCGTAAAATAGAAATTTAGGTTGAAATTTGATTTCTTTTTTTTAAGATCACAATTCCAATTCGTAGAAAGAAAGTAAACTGAAATGAATAAATGATCCTTTAAATCCCTGACAATCTTAGCAATTTATTTCCGTTTGATTTTTTTTTTTTTTTTCTTTTTTTGCCTTGGCCATCGACATCGGCTATCGACCATCAGCAATCGGCTATTTGGAAAAAAACAATCGGCCATCTTTGAACAATCGGCCAACAATCGGCATCGGCCCATCGGCCAAAAATGTCATCGTTCGACCCCTAATAGTCAGCAAAACTTGTAATTTGTGATTTTTTAATAGCTATCAAAATACTTATATGGCTTAAAAGGAAAAAAATGGGGTGCGTTTACTGCATTATTGTAGAAAGTAAGGTTTAACTATGAGTCAGAAAACTTACATCAATTTATATGATTTTTGCTGCAATAAAATATTTAGTTAAATTATAAATGAATCAATGATTGGTGGCGCGAGCCAAACGTTTTTATTTTTAAACCTTACAAGTATTTTGATTGCTATAAAAAAAAAAGTCATAAATACAAATTTTACAGACAATCTGCAAGATGTTCTGAACCTGTACATGAAGCTCTGAGGAATGATTTTATACTTTCGAGTTAGTTTTAAAAACTGGGAAAATTGAAATTTTCTTATTTCAATAATTATTTGTCTTGATTTCTGTGCATTGCGTGTGCAGATGAAACTGGTGCAAATTAAATTGTCAGAATCAGGACCGGGGAGTAGAACAGCCGCGGGCTTTAAATTCAATTGTCGAAATCTGATTTTTTCCGCAACTGTGCCAGGGAGCCCGACTAAGAATCGGAGTCGAGGAATCAGATTTATTTTGGGATCACAAGAAGTTCGACTCGATGGCTCTAAAACTCCAGAGGTCGGAGTCAGAACTGGAGTGTGTAGTTTTTTCTCCGACTCCACAATCTGGTCAAAACAGCTCGCTTCAAATTATTTAAAGGAGAAATTCGAACTGTATGTTTGCATATAAGTACTTTTGTGTACGTTTTTCACTTTTTTTTTGCCATTGTTACTATGCAGAGAACAAAAAAAAAAAAAAAAAAAAAATCCTCTTCAGATATTCATTTCAACTAGTTTTGACATTTTACTCAATACTGATATTCAAACGATCGTGCAATATAGTCCGTAAGTTTGACTTAGTAACAGGGCGTAGCAAGTTATAAATTCACAAAATTTTCACAGGTTAAAGTTAATGACACCATCTGAATAGTGTCTAAATTAAGTAATATGTAAAAAGAAAATGTTATTCTGAAAAGAGAGTTTCAAGAACATGTTACTTTATTTTAAAATAAAAAAAAAATAAAAAAATATTTTTGACCAAGCTTTTTTTTCCAAAAATTCTTTAATGCATATGAAACACTTTTAGTTCTAGGACTTATTCTTTATTAATGCATTAGAGAATGCTGCCTATCTAAACCCCAGGTCACTGAACTCCCAATAATTCGAACGATCCTATTAACCCTCTTAAATTTGTTTTAGGGACAGGAAAAGCATTGAACATACACCAAATCTAAATAATTGCTTCCTCGATCAGTATCTTAAATTATCTTTCGGTTCTCAAAAAAAAAAAAAAAGAAAAATCAACTTTAAGCTGTTAAAGCTGTGCGTTGTTTCGATCAAAATACGAGAAGTAAGTTGTGAGTTTACTGTACTTTATTTTCGGAATCGGCAAACAGACCAGTCATTTGAAATATTTCCTAGTGAGCTCAAAAGGTATGTCTCAGTACATATGAGGCAGTGAGAAGCAAAGGGATGCAAGTGGCAAAATTAAAAAAATAGAGATAACCAGTACAAAAGGTAGGTGAGCCCCTCCTCTGTCTTGGAGCAAGAGATATTGTCCGTTTTCCACGTGAAGGCACTTGACTCTCCTTCGTCACGTGGTATCCGATGATTCTATTTCGCTGTTCTCGGCAGAAGGTATATTCAGATCAAAGCATTTTGTCGTAAAAGCAGCGGTTTCTAAAATGTAAGAATAACTAAAATGACAACAGACAAGTAAAGCAAGTGATGCAAAGGACACTAAGACATTTTTTGCACATTAAAATGCACGCCCAAATTCAGGGTTGTCTCCTTTAGAAGCGCGTGTGTTGCGTACCGATCACCCCCGTGTAAAATGGAATTCTGAGTTCGAGGAGGCGTGGCGAAGTGCCTTCTCGTGAAAAACGGACAATAGTACTAGTAGCCCTGGTAGGTGCTGCTGTACAGCATGGTTTGGAAAACGAGCTGATGTGTGCATCACATAACTTCCTTTTACTCCATTTAATGTCATCTCCCCATTATTGGCAATTTTAATGTGATTCTATTGTTTACTCTCTAAATATCACGAACAGTGGACAAATTGAAACCAAATTTAAAAAAAAGAAAAAAAATCGCCAAATTTGTCGCCAAGAGGGCGACAAAACGGCGACCAAGAGACTGGCGATACATCGCCAAGTGTCCAACAAATTATGACACAACTTGAGTTTACATCGAAATTAACAATGATTTCCCCCCAAAACGAGACAAAAGACCCCCTTAGGAACATCCAAATGCAACCAAAAGCAAAGGTGCATAACTAGACCCCACTAGGAGACTACGTATCAAATTTCAACTTTCTAGGACATACCATTTTTGAGTTATGCGAGATACATACACACATACGCACATACATACGTACATACGGACGTCACGAGAAAATTTGTTGTAATTAACTCGGGGATCGTCAAAATGGATATTTCGGGTGTCTGTGCGTTCCTAGGCATATATCCAAGTGTGTGATCGGGTCGAAAAAAAACCCTCAACATTCATTCGGGGGTGAGAAAGATGGAAATTAAGGTCGATTTTTGAGTGGAAATTTTTTTGCGAATACAATACTTCCTTTTTTGTAAAAGGAAGTAAAAAATTCAATGAAAGCCTACCTAACACGTAATCTTTATACGCGTTTTACCCAAAACTTGAAAATGTCCACTTGCATCCCTTTGCTTCTCACTGCCTCATATGATGTAATAAAAGCAGGAAAGATGTAAACAATCACTCATTTTTACAATAAAATTTCCAAATCATATTTTACAACTAAAAATCAAAATAGATTTACGCTGCATCTAAAAAATATCAGCTTGAATTCACATGAATTAATACAATATATTCCAAAAGTCGAAGAGCAATTGTTCCCTTCATGACCCCCCTTAAATGATTGGTTCGTCTACCAATAACTTTAGATAGATCCAGACATCTCACTTTATTCTTGGTACCTTAGATCCTTTTGAAAGGGAATAAGTTCAGAAACCCTTTTTCTACTTCGAATCAAAGATTCAATTTATGGAGTTGAACTTGTTCAATTGTAGTGTGGGCGTATTAAGGCTCTTGCGCTAAAAAAAAGCCAATCAAACCAAACCAAATCAATTGTAATGGCAGCTCAAAATTTAATCTGAGTTCTTCAATTACCAATATTACATCCAATGTGTATTTACCAGTGGCACACAAAGGAATTTTTCAATGAGGGGGTCCAGGGTCGAAAGCCAACCATTCTCGTATCATATCACTCAAATGAACGGCCAAACATCTTTTCATTTTATCGATTGTGTGGAACAAAAAAAAAATTTAAATAAAGCAGCATAAATTAACCAAATACAGTCGGACCTCCATACATCGAAGTAGCAAATTGCCAGAAAAAAATTCGATACATAGAAATTTCAATATATGAATACGATTTAATTTTATCATAAAAGTATCCTAAAACATTAAAATAAAAGCTAATTTTCGTGTATAAAACCCAATTTATAATTTATGCGAGTATCGGATTAAATGAAAGTTAATGATAAAAAATTAACAGAAATTACATTTTTACGCCAACCATACATCTTCATATTCTTCGTCAATTCAAATTGATCGCAACATTAGGGGATTTTCGTTTTAACAATGTAATCGGGAGAAAAGTAAACAATCAATCTATTTAACTTGAATAATTTTTACTGAAGCTAAGAAGACTAGAAATGATAATCAACAAACAAAAGGGATAATTTGAAACTGATTTTACAGTGTTACTGGTTACAGCTAAGATTTGAAATAAACTTGAGGGAATTTAAGAACTTCAGAACGGAACAACGACTTAACTACACACCCTTCAACCCCAGATTTCTTATGAGTTCCGTAGCAACCTTTAGTGTGTACGTAATTTTCTCCTCTAACCTTTATTTTTCATGAGACAAACAGTCTAAAGTGGAAAAAAAATCTACGAATGTCTCAAAAAAAATTTCGATATATAGAGATTTTAAACAATTTTTCTATATAATGAACATAGAAATTTGCTGGGATTTCGATATATAGAAAATTTCGATATATGGAAGTTCGATTGTACATTATTAACAACAAATAGTTAAACCGGAAGGCCAAATAATTTCTGTTTTCACTGTTTTCGCTATTCAAAAGTATTGAAAGGCAAATCATTTGCTGTAGAACGGGGATCTTTCCCTTCCAGGTCGCAAAAGACGATAATGTTGCTTGTCTTTCATGATTTTGATCACTCATTTTTGCAATAAAATTTCAGAATCATATTTCACAAGTAAAAACCAAAATCGATTTACGACGCATCTAAAAAATATCAGCGTAAAGTCATGAAATCATTCTTGACTTTGTTGTCACGTGGAATTAATTACCAGTGCACGTGTTGAGATGAATACTATATGAATAGAACTATATACAACCAAAAAAATAAAATCAATAAATAATCGAGGATGACAAAGGAGACTGAACCCGGATACCTTCCTGTGCGCTCCAGTTCCCTTTACTTTCTGTCGACACGAAATTCCATCTAAAATAAGCCCTCATTGTATATTTGTGTCTTACTTACGTTATAATCAATAAAACTATCTCTTTCTAAAACACATACACAGACAAATTTTATCTTGGTGTAAAACTGTGAAATTGTAATTCGAATCGCTGCGGTTTATAACAAAGATGGTTCATTGAAGATATTGAAAAGTTTTAAAGGACACGGACCGAAGAGTTGTTTAAAAAAAAAAAAAAAAAAAAAAAAAAAACAATTTTATGCATGAAATCTTTAAAATACTTTTTATTCTCAAAACAACTTAGAACCTTTATGCAAATGAGGAGGATAAAATCTGTTAACTTTTTTTACAAAATTGGGATGTGTTGTACCGTATGAAAGTTTATTTTACTTTGCAGGCAGAAAGCTTTAAAGTTTTGCTATGAATGTGGAATGATTTTGATTTCATTGTTTAATTGGTTAAAAACGATAAAAACGTCAAGCAAGAATTAATTCATGTGGTTCATGAACAGATGTTTCTAGTGCGTATAGAGCTTTTTACAATCTCTATGATGCAGCTACAGCATCTTATATGTTATTGTTATGAGTTCCCTCGCCCGCGTAAAAATTCTGATAGATGCTGGATTCTTGCTGGAAAATCCAATTTTTCTAAAAGTAAGATCGTAGTTTGATACTTCCTTCTTATTTAATCAATGAAGTGGTATATTTGAAAACTATGATCTTTCTTTTCAATGCCTGGGAGAGGGGGGGGGGGGGAGGGTAAGTTGTGTCATTCAAACATACTGGAAGAAAGGAAGCCTCGCGTACATTTGCAATCCTTACACTTTCAGTTCCTTCTGCTCATCTGGAAGATAGATGTATGTCTATGAAATTTGAAAACCTATAGGTAGATTGGGAAAATTTTAAGTCTATGGCAATGAGAATTCTGTCGCACAACAACGTACATGCTAACAACGATTTTTGTTACAACTGAATTTTAATCTTCCAGCTAGACTTTTCTCTGCATTTAATATCTTTCAAGATTAGTAAATCTTACCTCCGCATGAACAACTCATGTCTTAACAGGTTACAGCCAATGCTATGGTCCTCGCAAGTCGACGATTTCACGTAATCCAAAATCGCGCCCGGCAGTGATGCTTTACCACAAGAAACAATTTAAACCCAACTCAGTTCAATACTGTAAACAATTCATACAGTTGCGCATCTACGAACGTAGTTCCACGCAGTTCAGGACGTCATGATCTGCCGTTGTACAGTCATTATTTTGAAAATTAAGTGTATAGTGATAAAAAAGCCGTGTGATGAATCAACTTTTAAATAATGAGTACATTATAGAAAATGAAATCCACATTTCCATTGTTGTTATAAGTTACTGCGGTCCAGGTCAGGGCCGCAGAAAAACTATACTTTCAAGCATGTTTTAAAAATCTCAATTACACAAATTAGTTATTTAAAAATAATTTTATGCTGGTAAAAATATCTTCAGGAGCAACTTTTATAACGTTTTCTATTGTTTTGGTAGTAATTTCTAGACTGATTCTAATTTTAAATGGTTAGTATAGAGCATGAGAGTTTTTTTTTTTTTTTGACTTCGATAAAAAAAATTTCAAATGCGTCCGAACCCCAACTAACAAGGCCCGACTATGATTTTTGAAGACATTGGGTAGGAAATCTTTTTGGGGGCCACCCCACCCCTTTCCCCCGCTAATTCTAGCAAAGCAATAAAATATTTTGATACTTGTGTATTAACACAGCCCCGCTAAATTTGGCAGTACCTTTTATTACAATATATATGTATATATTAGTGATGTGCCGGATCGTTAAAAACGAAGGTCCGCGGATACGGATACGGATCCGGATCATCAGTGTCAAGATCCTCGGATATGGATACGGATCATTAGTGTCAAGATCCGCGGATACGGATACGGACCTCAAAAATTTTTTACACAATTCAACTATCCAAGTGTAAAATTTGTTACGGAAAATATTCCCGTCAGGGTATTGGCACTGTTTCTTCAAAAAATGTCATTTACGTCGAAAATATAATCAAGACCATGATTTACTCTTGAAAGAAATCTTCGTTAAAATTGAGGAAGAGTTGGAAGGAATGGGTCAGCGCTGCATTAATGCTTAGATAGAATGTGAAAATTTTTTTTCTAGCCTGCTCGGTAGATGTAGGATACAGGAGCAAGAGCGTAAAGCTGCTACTGGACAGGCTAGAAATAATTTTTCGCATTTTATTTCAGCATAAATGCAGCGCTCACCCATTCCACCCAACTTACTCCGACCGACGAAATAACAGAGCCGGAACACCTTTATAAACAGTAAATAGAGAATTTAGTCTCTCTCTCTCTCTCTCTCTCTTTTTTTTTTTTTTTTTTTTGAAAGATGCCGAGAAAAACCAAAATGAAGAATAACGCAAACCCCAAATCAATAACAAAAACTAATATTGAATAAAAAATTTAAAAAAAAAATGTCCGAGAGGGCCGACCTGATATTAAGATGAATTTTGCAGGTCAGAACACACATTGTTAAGAAATATGAACTGACAGCAGATCGAAATTTTAAATCATTGACGTTTTTCTCCTTATTTTCCGACTATGAAATCGCTACCAATCACGCGTATAAAAGCTTAGAATTGCATTTAAAATTTACTTAACAAGATTTATAGCTCCTACTGTCCTACTGTACATAACTTCGAAGTTCCAAACACATATCAAACGCAGAAAACTTAATTCTTTCAATTAGGGCCAATATTTTTAACGTACGGATAAGTTTTTAACACCATAATTGTGAAAAACGTTGTCAGTTTTAGTTAATATCCCCGGTAATTAAAGTTCTACAAAAACGAGACCAAGCTAAGAACACTTTCGATCAAGTCACCTTTTGAAAGGAAAAAAAAACATCAAAATCGGTTCATCTGTTTAGGAGCTACGATGCCAGAAATAGACACACATATAAAACTTATTACTCCTTCCTTTTCGCGTTGGGGATGGGGTGCAAATTGACTTCGGAAATGATACATTGTAATTTAAACAGGGAATAAAACCTAGGAATTGAAGTTTCTTTTATTCAAATATTTAGGAATTTTTAGAATATTAAAGATCCGTTTAAGATCCGTCAAAAAAGTAACGGATACGAATACGGATCTTTATTTTCCCTTGGATATCCGCGGATACGGATACGGATATCCGGAATATCACTAGATATATGCACTGTAAAAACTAGAAGTGACATGTGATACGGATGATTAAACATTATAACTTATAATGTCGTCAAACTTTGCCTGTTGCAGTAAGTCGCAAGTATCAAAATTATTTGTGATATAACTTTTTACAGATTAAGTTTGAAATGGTTTTGGGATTTGCAAAAGGAATCAAATTTTTAATTTGATTTATTTATTTTTTACTGTATTTAGTATTTTCATCTTGTCATAGTCTGACATAAAATGAATCCAAGCAAAGTTTTACCACTGATTTTGTGCCCCAACTGTTGGGTGTTTTGGGCCCGTGCCCCATGCCTTAATCTGGCCCTGCCAACTAAAACTTCTTGCCGATCCTGGTCTTAGGAGAGGAATTGGCCTTTGTCTCGGCAGGCACCTTCATTGGAAATGAAAATTCAAGTGTGGTGTTGCTGGTAAGAAAAATGGACTTATCGTAAAAAACTCTAAAAAATACACGAAATATTTAGCTCCAAATAAATGAAACAAGTAAAAAAGTAAATGATTGCGTGACAAAAACTATTGAATTCAGAAAATTTTATTAGGAAAAAGGACGGAAATCTTATTTGAAACTCATAAAGGTAATCGTTGAGAGGCTATTCTAATGATTTAAATTTATTATAAATAGTATTTTTAAATTACACCCGCAAAATCTGCACCAGAGTGGTGGTAAAAATTGAGACGACTAACAGCAAGTTGCTCTTTACACAGGAGTTTTTGCACCCCTCAAAAGTAAAGTTGCAACACCAAGAAAGGATATGCGCAGCGTCATGAAAATTGCAGAACGATAACGATGAGATAAATATGCAAAATAAAAAAAAATGGCACAAATGATTAAATATTATCCAATTTATTCAGTATCTCATGTGAACACTTCGGGCAGCTATACAGTCCCGAGCGAGGCATGCTCTCAGTAGGGCCGTTTCCATGGACACTTTCGACCCCGGAAAAAACCTGCTTTTCACCGCATTCCGGTTATTAGCGGGGTTTATGTGGAATTTTTCTACTCTTGGGAGTGAAGGCGGTGTTTCTACCCGGAATGCATTACGCGAAACAAGTTCGTCTACTAGCCGCTAAGGATGCTGGGTAAAAACCGCTTCGCTTACTCTTTTGAACACTAGGTGGCAGAGCTGCACGGGGTCACTCAAAACTTCCGGCGGAAGTCTTATTTGTATTGCTTCTTACGACGAATTTCTCTGTTTACGTATCTGTAATTTGATTGAATTTTTTAAATTAATCATGAATTTCAAAGGCGCAAAATTTTCGTAAAAAGAGGGGATGTTGTTCTGCTTTCGGGTACAGCATGAGGACAGGAGCAAATAAGATGTCAGAAATAAAGATGTTCAAATTCTAAAGGTCCTGATCGTCGAATCAAAGCCAATGCTTTAAAGCGAAAGGATTGAATCTTAATGAATATTATGTAGTAAACACACTTTGTGCGAGGTATTTACGAGCTGGAAACATTCAACTTAATTTCATCAGCTTTGTATTTTTACTGTAATGTGTGAAGATCTATATTGATCTATATTAAATTGATTATTAGAAAAACTCAACCTGAACAATTTTTTATTTGCTTCCTGCAAAGTTGAAAGTTTCCAGTGTTTTGACGGGTTTCAAACAGTTTGATTTGTGTGATTAAAATAAAGAACCACTATTCATTACCTCATGAGAAAAAAACTTCCCATAGCTCGAACTATCAATAACTCGAACCATTTAGCCCGTCTCTTGGGACTTCGAGTTATTGACGGTACTTTAATATTAGGCGCTCTAATTGTAAACAAATTTAGATATTCGACAATCGGTAAACAAACACATTAATTAAAGTTATAGTATAGTATCTTAGTATAGCTATTGGTATTACATTCAAAGCATTTTTAACGCAGGAGAAAGCACTCGGAGATTAAATTTAAATTTTGTTATCTTTCAATTTTTTTTTATGCCTATCAATCTTGCTACAGAAGCAAGTTGATTAAACAAAACAAAAAAAAAAGTGATGAACAAATATGTAATAAAATATATTAAATATCAAACCTGAAAATTAGGTAGCAACTGTAATAAGTGTGTGTGAACTGAAAAGCTACAACAGGAGAATTGATTGAATATGACACCAAAACTCCCTGTCATAGCCATTCTGTGTGAACACAGTGCAGAAAAGCTTCCATCTTTGAAAAAATAGCTTCAACTTAAGAATAGGAATTACAATTCACAATGTACTTGCAATCCAGTAGATTTGTGATTCTTGAAAGCAGACTTTGTATCAACTTTATTTCTGTTTAGGAGGTATTCATAAATGCTTATCATTGAAATCGACGACATGTAATGATCGACAAACGAAGACTCGTTTTTTTTTTTTTTTTTTTTTTTTTTCTTATTTCTGTATTTAAAGGATCAGGAAAATCAGATCCGTTGATCGACAATTTTTCAGAATAGCAAAGCCTATTATACTCATTTCATGCATTAAAATACGCAAAAGACATGATTCTACCTAGAACTGAAAGAAAACAAAATTGCCCGAAGACTAAACATCAATCGTTAGCAATAGATTCGCCATCCATCTACTAAAGCAGCGGTTCCCAACCTTTTTCTCTTTGCGAACCCCTTGGAACAGGCAAAAAAGTTCACGAACCCCCTGATGTTGAAATTAGTAACATGTAAGAAACAATAAAAAAACAGCATGTTTGCTTTCCATTTTTTGCAACATTTGATTGCAATAAACAAAAATATAATTGTAAAATATCATTAAGTGCAAACATTAATAAAAAGTTAAAACTACATCTACAAGAAAAATTATATACAAGAAGTTTTATAAACCAACTATTTTTTTAAGCATACTTTAAATTGGGGAAAGAATCCTTAATGCGATATTTGTGGCTGTTTGACGGAACAAAGAAACTGAAAGTTTGGTTCAATGTTTGACAGTTTGAGTCTTAAATCAGGCTCTGCATTCAATCTGCTTCGGTATTTATCTTTGAGATAAGTATAGGAGGAAAATCCTTTCTCGCACAGATATGTTGTACAAAATGGTAATAAAATTCGAATTGCTTTTTTGGAAAAAACGGTATAGTCATTTCTTACACTGAGCCAGAAGTCAAGTAACGAGAGCTCTTTAAAGGTAGTTTTCAATGAATTATCACAGGATAACTCCTGTGATAATTCATGACATTACCTGAGCATTTCCTTTTCAGGTAATGTCAGGGTGTTCTCTAAGCATGGATTTCCTTCAAAAGGATTGCGTATCCAGTTGTTTGAGAGAGGGACATTACGCCTATTAGGAAAATACTCGTCAAAAGTTAGTTCAAGATGTTGCAGATGTTCACATACATTTCTTTTAATGCTTTCATCAAGTTTCATTGAGTTTTCTGATAAAAAACTACTAAGAGAAGTGAAACAAGAAAACTCACCCATTTCCAGGCATTGGATCCAGAAATTCAATTTTTTTACCATAGCTTCAATTTTATCATATACAACGAAAATATTAACAACTGCACCTTGAAAGGATAGATTTATTTTAATTAAATTTTGAAAAGATATCAGTTAAATATGCAAGCCTTTGTATCCAAAGAGGATCGAATATGCAAGTGGACAAGTGAAATGGATGATCAACAAAAAATGCTTGGACTTCTGACTTCAATTCAAATAAGCGTGTCAAAATTTTGCCATGGGAAAGCCATCTAACTTCTGTGTGAAGAAGTAAAGTAACATGAAGGCTTCCTAATTCCTCACAAAGCGCGTGAAATAGACGGCAGTTTGTGGCACGTGATTTTATGAAATTTACAATTTTTACCGCATCATTCAAAGTAGCGGATAATTCTGCGGGAATACGCTTACATGCTAATGCTTGTCTATGAATGCAGCAATGAGTCCATTCAATTTTCTCGTTGATCTTCTTTACTCGCACCACAAAGTCAACAAATTTTCCTGTCATTGATTTTGCACCATCCGTGCACACACTTACACACAAAGACCAATGTATTCCATTTTCTTCAAAGTAACTGTTGACCAGTTCGAAAATTGCTTCTCCAGTTGCGTTGGTTTTCAAAGGTTTTGCAAATAGTACATCTTCTTTAATTGTATCGTTAAAAATATACCTAACATAGACAAGTAATACTGCAGCGTTTGCTACATCAGTCGACTCATTAAGCTGGATCGCAAAATTATTCTCTTTTATTCTATTCACAAGTTCTTTCTCCACATTACTTGCCAAATCAGTAATTCTGCGTGATACTGTGTTGCTTGGTAGCGGAACCAGGTCAATTTCTTTTTGCTGACTTTTCTCCCAGCATACACTTAGCAATATCTTTAGCACACGGTCCAATTAAATTTTCTGCAATTGTATGTGGCTGTCCAGATCTTGCAATTCTATAACTGACTTGATATGAAGCTTCAAGGGCCATTTTACTATCTTCGGTGGATTCTAACAGGAACGTAGAGACGCTACACTTTTTATTATATTCCAATTTTCTTTTAAAATATTCGATAGGTTTGTCCTTGTGTGTCGGATGCTTTGTTTCGAGGTGTCTTCTCAGAAGTGACGGTTTCAAACTGCTGTTCGCTAGAACTTCGTTGCAGAGAAGACAAAGCGGTCTAGGTTCAGACTCTTCTCCAGTAAAATAAAAGCCCATTTGTAAATAGTCACTGTCATATTTTCGCTTTTTTCCTTTTTTCTTCCCTAGTTCACTTTTCTGTTTAGTCTGGAGAGGCGGCAGTTCATTACAGCTATCTATTTCAATATCCTGTGTTGATTCGAAAGTTACTGCTGATGTTGAGGGTTGATCGATTGACTGCTTGTCCATTTGTCGCTCAACCAAACTACCAGTTTTCAACCATCGATCCATAACAGCAGAAAGTTATTAAATCATAAAAATTACCAACACGATTATAACTTCACAAACAGAGTAGCAAGTTCACGTAGCAAAACCAATTGCAAACAAAATCACTTGTTTTCAAGCATCTCTAAAGTATCTCTAAATACGTCTGTTAACAACTATTTCCCCAGAACTATGAGCATGTTAATGTTATGTATTTTTGAAAACGAACAGATGGGTAAAATCCAGTAATAAAGTTCAAGTTTGGAGCCTTTTGCTGTCATGTCTGCTATTTGATGACTGAATTCGACGGAAATTCCCGAGTTATATTTCAACCAGATTAGAAATAATACCCCTATGATGCATTGTTTGAGAATTCTTTGTTTTTCGACATATGTATATTATGTATATTGTTTGATTGACTCCACGCGATGGCGCCTTTTTAAGGTCATCGTGATCCCCGCCACAGCTTAATACAACGTTTCTGCATGGCGCCTCGCAATAAAGAAGGAAGGATATCTCTTTTTGTTGTCTATAAAAAAAAAATGAGAAAATTTCTTTTTAACCAAGATTATAAAACCGCTGAAATATTTTTTTTTTTTTTTTTGAGTTTAATACAAGAGTCTGGCGCGTTTTCAAATTAAAAAAAAAAATTAGTAACTATGTGTGCAAATTGAATATTTTATAATTTTTTACTAAACTAGGAAAAATCCGCCATTGCACCGAAATTTTCGCGAACCCCCTTCCTGCACCTCGCGAACCCCTGGGGGTTCGCGAACCACCGGTTGGGAACCTCTGTACTAAAGGATCGGTAAGGTCACAGCCATTGAAAGATAATTTTTAACAATAACTAAGTTTGAATAAAATATGACAACGTATATAAAGTACAAATACAATTTTTGTATTTGTACTTTTTATACGTTGTCATATTTTATTCACTATGCAGTACAAAGTTTTCGACTACTTTTTATGTAATAACTAAGTTTGTCTTTCTTATTTAATGCATTGAAATACGCAGAAGACATTAATTTGCTTTTTAAAGAAGCACAACAAAATCGCTTTCCCTATGAACACCTATCTCTAGCAATGGAGATTGGCGCTTAACCGGAAATAAGACTCGCTACTTCCGGTCTACGTCAGTGGTTTGTTTGTTTATTTAGGATATTTGGTGAATAATGGGAGAATCTCTTTTTACATGGAAACGGGGAATTTTTCCATCGGTTTTTTGCGGAGCGAGAGCGGGGATTTACCGGGTCGAAAAGTAAGTTGTGAACGCGGCTATTGAGTTAATGGACAGTATTCATGTGACGTCACTGCGGGTCGAAACCGCCACTGCAGTGCATTGTGGGAACTGTAGCAGACGAAAATCCGGTACTACAGCGTATAATAACACTTGTATTTATTCGGCTATTAAACTCTTCTTTATATTTAAAAATGAGAGGTTTGTAAGTTTTTTACTAAGAAACGTTGTAAAAGAATGATGAACGATTCATTTATACGAAATACTCTCTTTGTTATCGTATTTTCATAGGTTTAAGCCTCTTTGGTTCCTTATCACAAGCATGGTGAAAACTCGAATTCTCTTTTTATTTTCTCCGTTTCTCGGCATTTTCCATGCATTCGTAAGTCTTTTTAAGCTCTAAACATGTTCATTATGCGCATGAAGTCCAGTAATCCTTAAATAAAACGAGTTTTTTTAGCACTACTGACACTGCGTGATTGGTCAAAATACCCGCAGACGGACAGCTGATGGGACCGTTGCCAAACCGTGAATAAGGTTCATTGATGTTTTCTTGAGGTTACCTTTGTCAAGCCGCATTCACTACTGCGAGCAGATCATCAGTGGTTTGTGCCAGTGGTCCTCGGTCCATGTCACGTCCAGTGAGATCTCGCAGGTGCTTTATGGCAGCGATTCCCCAAAATATACACCAGTTGGCACAACTTGTTGTCCTGGTTAAATTACAAATTTATGTGTTATTCCAACCAAATTGCCTCGGGCTGGAGTCACGGTGGTTTTTCAAAGAATACATAGATGCTGAGTTATAAAAGAGATTTTGAAGTATTTTTCAAGTATTTTAAGGGGTCACAGTACCTTTCAAATATTTTTTTTTAAATTTAAGTAAATTTTACATTTCTTTGAAACCATAACATTTATACTTATTTCTTAATCAATAATTTATTTTCAAAATTTTAAAATAATTCCTACTTTTTTTAGAAATTCAAAAATTTGAGGAAAATTTCAGTTTTTAAAATTCCTAAAGCTTTTTTATTTTTTCACTAATTAAAAAAAAGTTTTTGGCTAAACGATCACTATAATCATCTCTAAAAATCTGTGCGTTCATTTGCTTATGAGTTTATTAGAAAATTTTCTGTGATTAATTGTGTAAAAAATCAAAGTTTTTTTAAAAAACAATTTCGTTTTTAAAGTTTTAACATGCTCTAAACATTTAAGTAATTTATAAAATGCTTATCCAATGCACAGTTTTGTCAAATACGTTATCCCAATTGCAAAAAGTATTACTTTAAAGCTGTATCTTTAATAGAAAAAAATCCTTAGGGATTCTAATGACATGAAAACACAAAAATACCATCATCGAGAAAAAGCAATTTAAAGTTTTTCTTTTGCATAAGAACACATAGCGAGCATGGCCTAAAACCACTCATAACTTTTTAAATATTTGAATTAAAGCAATGAAACTTTTTCCCCGTGTTCAGAATAGTTTTTAGTTTTGAAATGAACAATAAAAACTTTTTTTGATCGTTTCATCATTTTTGAGGTGCTGTAACCCCTTAAAATAGATCAATCCTTCAATTTAGAAAATTTCTCCCAATAGTTTAAATTATATTTACTCTATCAAACGCAGTTGCATCACCTCCGGGGGGGGGGGGGGGGGCTTGCGCTGGGAGACACCTGGAAGGGAGCTGATACCAAATTGCATTTAATAGATAATGAAAAATATAGAGACTTCATTGCTGAATTTTTCCTTAACATTTAAAATTATATGTAATCTATCGAACACATTTGTTTCGAAATTGTTAATTTACGCAGCTTTAGAATTATGATGAGGAATTAACATTTCATTTTGCACCCAACTGTTCGATGGCTAAAAAGAAAATACTCCCCGTTATTTTCCTGCATTGGGGGATAGAGTGATAACATTCTGAAAGAAAGACGAGTCAAAAGAAAAAAAAAATAATTAAAATATTAATTTGAATTTTGTCATCTTGAATTCAAATTATGTTTTTCGCAATCACGAGTGTGTGTGTGTGTATGTAAGCGTGTGTGTTTGTGTCTGGGGGTATGTGTTTGTGTGTAGGGGGTATGTGTATGTGTGTCTATGTGCAGGCATGAGTGTGTGGGTAGTTGTGTGTAGGTGTGGAAGGGGTATTTGTATGTGTGTGTAGGCATATGTGTTTGTGTCTGTGTGCAGGCATGAGTGTGTGGGTAGTTGTGTGTATGTGAGTGTGTGTGTGTGTATGTGTTTGTGTGTGTGTGAAGGTGTATATATGTATACGTGTGTGTGTAGGTGCGTGTATGTATGCCTGTAAGTGTAGGATATTGACGCAACATGGAGACGGCTTTCGCTATAGGAGCAGCATCGTGAGGAGCCGGTCGACGGTGATGCTGCAGAGGGATATAGCCGGTGGGAAAATAAAATGATAACACATCAAAACAGTCAAGTGAGAACAATAAGCAATCGTGATTGCTCGAAAAAAAAATCATGGAAGCTAAAAGTAATTTACTTGACACATATCTTTGAAAATTTTGTTTGATCTTTTGAATGAAGATTAGCAAGGGCATAGTTGCAATCTCATTCGCTCCAAACCAAGGGATAACTGCTTTTGTTAAAAAGCAGTTCATAAAAATCATATTTCGCACCCAAAATGGTTTACTTTCTATCCTAAAATTTCCTATCAACCAAACAACCTAAAACCTCTTTTTTTTTCGTTTGAAGAGAGCCCTGCAAACTATTATATGACGAATGACGATATGTATAGTTCAGATTTACAGACACATTAGTTATAGGTCCCGGAAAGTAATCAATAAATTCCAAGCGAATATTGCTATAACTGATTCCATTCTTTAAGAATCTGTAGTACATTTAGGAAATGATATAAAGGTGAAAATAAGATTTAAAAGCCATCTCGTTAGTCACTTGGTTAAAACTTAAATTTAAAAAGTATTCCTAGATTTGGAAAAACAAGCGAAATATAATATTATTCTAGTGTTGATTTTACCGCTTTTTCCACTTTATACCTCATCGAACTGATCTTATTGACTCCATCTAGCGAAAACGAACGCGCGGATTTAAAACTGCGAGTTAAGAGTTACAATTTCGAAACATTTCCGAGGAGATTCCCCAAAACCACCCTCTCCCTAATATACTAGGAGGTAATAGTTGTGTTTTTAACTTTTCTATGTTGAAAACTGAACGTGGGAGCTCTTCGGACCTCTTCTCCCCCTGACATTGTCAAAGCTCATCTAAAATGCCTTTTTTGGGATTACAAATTTGAGTATTTTCTGGTAAAGAGAGCCCCCCCCCCCCACACCATGGAGTGAATATTAAGCACAGAATTAGGTTCATATTGCCAATACTTAGACTTAGTAGGGACTTCCGTTTGAATCAGAAACTAAATCGGATTATCTTTCTCTGTTTGAGATATGTTTGAGATAGTTATGGGACCATCAATTTCATATATCCCCTTATTTTTGTGACCTCGTGACGGCCCTGCACAGATGCGTCTAGGGCAAGTTACATAAAAAGCATTTATACATAAGCGTCTTTTGTGCACGAGCCAACTTAAAATTTTGTTAGAACAAGGGAAAAAATGTACTTGTTTCTGAAAAATGTATGAACTTCATGTTTTCATGTTTATATAGATTAAAACTTTTTTTTTGCGTTTGTAAAATGGGGGGGGGGAGGGAGAGTGGCACCACCAGGGCCCGACTTGTAAGTTTACATGCCCAGGGCACTGTCAAATTTTCTTGCCCCCCTTGAATGATTTGATTTATTTTAAACAGTGGTATTCTCACTACGGGTGCTCCCCCTCCCCCCCCCCCCGAATTTCGTAAATGCAAATTTATTTTTCAGAAAAAACGAACTACGAAGCTGCGGTTAAACAATACCCAGTAGCGGATTACCGTATTACAAATGTGGCAATTGGGAGTGACCCCAGGACATACTGGGAAAGTGTCTATAGTGAGACACGAAAATTCAATTGCATTTTTTATTATGAAAAAACATAAAAATTAAATTTTTTCAAATGTTTAAATGCAAAAAATATTTGCCATTGTAATCTTTACTAATAATAAAGCTGAAAGTCTCTCTGCTGGATGTCCGGGGGATGTCTGGATGTCTGTAGGATGTCTGGATCTCTGTGACGCGCATAGCGCCTAGACCGTTCGGCCGATTTTCATGAAATTTGGCACAAAGTTAGTTTGTAGCAGGGGGTGTGCACCTCGAAGCGATTTTTCGAAAATTCGATGTGATTCTTTTTCTATTCCAATTTTAAGGACAAAGTTATCATAAGTTGGACGAGTAAATTACGAAATTATCATAACGTGGAACCATAGCATGGGCACAACTCAATTGGCGAGATACGAAATTATCTTAACGTGGAACTGTAACATGGATACAAGCCAATTGGCGAGAAAATTCACCACACATTATTTGTAAATATACAGGCGAACCAAAAGACTTTTTAATTTTTCTATTACGGGCAAAGCCGTGCGGGTACCACTAGTAGTGTAAAAGTGGATCTGGAAAAAACTACAAACTCACACAAACGAGAAAAAAATAAAAAAACGAAATGCAATTCTGCTTTACTGTTCCCCTGGTAAAAGATAACAGTGAGATACATATTTTTTGAATCAGCGAACTTCCAAAATATCTAAATTTACGTAGAAAAATATAAATGACTGTTGTGGTTTGGTTATGGTATGAGCGATTCAAGGCAAATTTCATATCATCTTGACACACAGTAATGACATCGAACTGGTACTTTTTTTTTGGGACTAGTAAGATAAAATTATTTAGATCATTCTAGATAAGTAAAATGACTTTAAGTATCATCCTATGATAAAGCATTAGATAAGGATAGAAGGCTTTCACTGTAGTCATTGACTATAGCTAGTACAATATCTTCTTTTCTGTCTGTTTCAGAAAATCTCAAAAGTAGCTGACTTTCTTTTTTTTTTTTTTTCTTTCTAAAAATGTTGCAATTTTGAAACGTGGAAAAAATTATTGTTAGGTTGTGTGGTAAGGATGTAAGGTTAATAACATCAGTCTGTTAAGTTTCTAAAAGATTTGGAAACAGTGCAACAAGCAATGGAGATATTTTACTTCGATGGGTTCAAACTATGATGACATAGTTATTTCTCTTGCATGGTACTTGAAAGCAAGCTTTTTACTTCCTTTTACAAAAAATGAAGTATTGTATTCGCGAAAAAAATTTCACTCAAAAATCGGGCTTAATTTCCATTTTTCTCACTCCCGAATGAATGTTGAGCTTTTTTTTTACCCGACCATACGTGGATATATGCCTAGAAAGGTACAGACACCCGAAATATCCATTTTGAAGACAGCCGAGTTAATTACAACGAATTTTCTCGTGACGTCCGTATGTACGTATGTATGTGCGTATGTGTGTATGTATCTCACATAACTCAAAAATGGTATGTCCTAGAAAGTTGAAATTTGGTACGTAGACTCCTAGTGAGGTCTAGTTGTGCATCTTCTCTTTTGGTTGCATTCGGATGTTCCTAAGGGGGTCTTTTGCCCCCTTTTTTTGGGGGGAAATCATTTTTAATTTCGATGTAAACTCAAGTGGTGTTATAATTTGTCGGACACTTGGCGATATATCTCCAGTCTTTTGGTCGCCAAGTTTTGTCGCCAACTGGCTATTTTTTTTTAAATTTGGTTTCAATTTGACCATTGTTGGTGATATTTAGAGAGTAAATAATTGAATCACATTAAAATTGCCAATAATGTGAAAATGACATTAAATTGGAGTAAAAGGAAGTCATGTGATGCACACATCAGCTCGTTTCTATAATATTGTTTACAGTGTGTCGACCTGGGTTTTAAAAAGTTTAACCAGGCTAGAAATATCCAAGCAGAAAATAATTTACTGTTGTCTCCCTGTCTCGCTGTACCCACTTCTCCCTTATCGACCTCGAACGGGAGTTCAAAAAGGTTCATGAAAAATATTTTACATAATTTTGTGCAACTCTAAGGGTCCTCCAAAAGTGCATAGGGACGTGTCGCAAGACCTGTAAATCCCCCTCTGACAATTCTTTACAGGTGAAGTCAAAATAGATAAATAAATAAATGATGTTTTCTATTAAAAATTGTGCACACAAATATTCGAGTGAAGTGTAGTCATAACGTAATTTTTTTCTAACTAATGTTACAGGATAGTAGGAAGCTTAAAGAAAAAAATTCTTTACTATGAAATTATTTCGTCCGCTGAAACTCTATTTCATATCCCTTTTCCTTCCTCAATGATATAAAAAGAGAGAGAAAAAAATTCGATAATTTTTATAAATGTGATTTTTAAGTAGTAAATTGAAAAAGAGAGAGAGAGTGCTCAGTTAAATTCTCCTGTCGCTTTGTTATCTCAAAAATTGGTTATTAGTAATGTCAAGTTTAATTGCAATCAAAAATACTTGAATATGGTTTTCATAAAAATTGTTGCAAATTTCAGAAATGAAAATATTAGCATTACAAATGAAGTATCTGTAAAATTTTAAATTCAGTGTACTTTAAAGCAGGGTATTTGAGGCCTCATTAGCATAGTAACATATACATAAAAAAGAAAAGAAGTAGAAAAAAATAAAGAATAAAAGCTCTGGGAGGATTAAAAAAAAAGAAGTGTTTAGATGATTTATGGAAAATGTTCCTGCCCCTTAGAAATTTCATGTCCAGTGTACGGGCCTTGGGTGCCCTTGAGATAAATACGGCCTGGACACCACAAATTATCCCCCCCCCGGTAGCACCTATGCTAGGTACGCCACTGCTTTTACATATTAGACGCAGAAGAAAGTAAAAATGAAGTCATACTTTTCTATTTAAATGTCCAAATAAGAACATAACCTTTGATTTAACTTTTCAAAAGGTAATGACGCCCCAACAAAACATAAATGGGAAAAAAAAGGAGGTAAGTTCGGTCGAAATGAGATTCGGGTAGTTAGGGAGGGGCGGAGGGGGGCGGTTCGCCCAAGGCGGAACTTTTTGGGGGCGGCAATTTCACACTTTTGATGCGAAAAATTTCAACGCGTTTTCTCAATAAGGAAATCACGCTTTTGATCTATTACTGGAGACAAAAAAAAAGATAATAACAAAGGGAATTGGAATTGCAAGGTTTTGGTACGACTATGATAATAAAATTACTCTAATTCAAAACATGCGTTTTTCTTGTGGACATCTCAGCGCTATTGTTTGTTTTTTCTCTTCCTTCCTTTGAAGCTACAGACTGAGGAAGGTGGTAGTGTAAAGTCAAGAGACCATGTTTTTTTTTTTTTTTTACTGTTAAGGTTAACTATTGCCAACAATAAGTTTAATATGGAAACAATAAGTTTCATAACCTTTCGTTTTTTGATGAAGCTACGCCTTGATTTTAAAAAAGTTCCCTGGAAATAACCTTATTTAAAAAAAAAAAAAAAAAAGAAAAAAAAAAAAAAACAGTTTTTTGAAAGGAAAGTGACAACAGGAATAAAAGAAGAGATTACTTAAATGGTGGGAGATTTCTAGCTCCTTTTCAGGATAGCAATTCAGCAATTGCTTTCATTGGTAATTGATTACAAAAATTTCACTAAGACAAAATGAATTTTATTTTCATGTTATAAAAACACTTATTCACAACTCAAACTAGTATGTTGTGGGCATCATGAAACTTTCTTCTATGGGTCATTCCATGCGAAATGAGCAAATCAGCTGTGGCTGACATGTCACAGATTTCAATGAAAATTTTTATTTAGGTAAACCATGCATATCTATGAGGGAACGCAAAGTATGGAAGTTTAAAAACGGTTTGTTGCTTTGTTATTGAAAGTAGAAGTTGATGCTTACGCTAAGCCTAAATTTTCAGAGTTCATGGCGGACAGTTTGTGACTCAATAACTCCATAAGTTATAAATGTACACTTGAAAAGTAAATATCTCCATATTCTATAAACAAATCTCTATTGGGAAATAGCAAAGTAAAATTTATTAGGATCTTTTTTTGAATCTGAGATATTAACAAAGATTGAAATTTTGCCAATTTACTTCAGATTTCAATTCACTCTTCCAGCTCTTTTAATGAAAAAATAACAGTAAAAATGATTCAGATTGAAAAACTATCTATAACTGACTATCTGCTCTAATTTCGTAATTGTTTATGAATTCCTTGACGAAATTGTACTTTAAAAAATCAAAAATTTCCGAAAATTTCATTTTTTCCTCTATTTCAGATGTTTTTTAGAAAATGAGGGAATGCTCTAAATTTACTCAATTTTTTTTAACGTAACACATTGAAGTGTCTTTTAGATGCTACTAAATTTGAATCATTGGTATCAGCGTATTTTTGTTGCTAGAGTAACTTGAACTAAGGTAAAATTTCATTAGTTACTTCTCTTTATTGTAAGTTTAGAAAAACTAATCATTTCTTTCGTGTTTCATTTTCTCAAAAGCATGTTTATGAAGTACTTGCTGAAATGTTTCCTCAATTATTGTGTTGAATTTTCCTCTCCATTCGTGATATAGGAAAAAAATAGCTCTTAGAGAACATACTAAGTTTAAAGATATGGGCAGAGGACCGTCTCGTCTAATTCACAATAGCATTTGAGATTGGGCTATGAGTTTGAGGAAATTTGTTTTATCCATGAATAAGATATTTGACGAAATACACTTCATCCCCTTTTGGTTTACAGGGGTCTAAAAATGTCATTTTTGTCATTTTTCCGATTTTTGAGGGGCTGTAATCTATAAAGGGTACACAAACACACAGCAACAGTTACATATTCTTTTTAGCATGGTTCCAGCAGTGGCGTAGCGAGAAAAAATCCTTAGGGGGGGGGTTAATTTTTTCTGAAGTTTAAAGTAAAGCTATGCCTTCGAGTTTATACACACACACACATACATACATACATACATACATACATACATATATATATATATATATATATATATATATATATATATATATATATATATGTACATATATAAATATATATATGTACATATATATATATATATATGTACATATATATATATATATAATTTTTTGGGGCTCATGGGGGGGGGTTCAAACCCCCCTATCCCCCCCATGGCTACGCCACTGGGTTCCAGTAATTAGTTTTTGCCGTATTTCATTTTGTGTTTCCGTCAACTACGCGAATTATCCCTCTTTGAAATGAGTAACATTTTTACATTTGACCTTGAACTTCAACCTGTTGCCATTATTTTAATTATTAACTTACAGCTACGTAACTCAGCATGTAAGACTATCAACTTATGCACTTTAACATCAAAGCTTTAAATTAACTATCATAAATGTAATTCAAATAGATTTTGGCCAAAATGCAAAAAGTCCCCTTTTTGACTACGAAAATCCCTTCTGATGACCTCTAAAAAATCAAAGGTTCAGTTGAGAGAAAAAATAAAAGTGGTTTTAAACATCTTTCATATGCAGCTTTAAGGGATATGAATTTAAAAAAAAAAATTTAAAATGGTCGAGCGCACGCATTCGTCAAATCTGTATGGATGACCCATAAAACACAAAGAAAATGCTATTTTTCTGAATTTTATTTTAAGTTTGGAAATTGAAAACCAATTTCGGGTTTCTTCAAGCAAATAGTAGAAACACAGCTCTATATTCTTGCAAAATTTTAAAGTTTTCTGAATTTTCCCTCATTTGAATTTTTGTGTCTATGTGAAGGAGAAAATCATCATTTTACAAAATGTCACTAAGTTTAAAACTGATTTTGAAGACAAAGGAGTTAAAATACAACTTCAAAAGTAAGGTAGTTTTTTTATGATACTAAGCATATCATTGGGTATTAATTTCAGCAAAGCTAATGCATTCCTTAAAGATTGAGATTGAAAAATAAAATGCTTAATTATGAGAAAACTGAAATATTTTCAGTTTTTGAAACTCGGTTAAAAGTCAACTATAATAACTTTGAAAATTTTACTGATATCAGATTAATTACTCTACTCCATAGATTGCAACAACATATAACTTTTATGTTTTCATTAAATAGTTAATAAGATACAAGCCTTCAAAAATGCAACATTTAGCATTAATGAGAATGCTGTTCAATTTGACCAATTTTCAATTGCATGTAACTATTCAAATAAAACATATTAAGCAAAAATATTTTACATATTTTTATACAGGCATAAAAGGAACCTGTATACCATATTTCATAAAAATCTGTTACAATGCGACCACCACGTTTTTGTGAATTTTGCTCATTTCGTATCACTACTTTTCGTACCCCTATATCTTTCGTATAATTATGATCCCTCCCCATGCTTGACGAGGTAGCAATATTCCCAGCAAAAACAAAATTACACACGCCAAAACTTAACGACCATCCCATTTCCCGATTTATCTCAAAAGAAAAGCAAAGAAGGAAAATCGATAATTATTTTAAAAGCCTTGGTTAAAATAATTACAAACATTTACTTGTTAACAAACACAAGATGGTGACAGTTAAAGAGTTTAAATCGTCGCGATTTTCTTGTAGTTTTCCAACAATTAAAATCACACGAATTACGCAGACGACAGTTTATAACGATTTATCTTTCTTATTGTTGCAATTATAAAGCTATTTTTATTCACACAAAAAAAATCAGTCCCCCATGGAGTGATTGGCGCCAAAATGGAACCAATGCCTGTTTACATATGGATTGACATTTATTCCAAATTTCATCCAGAACGTAGCATTACTTCTTGAGATATGGCACTCACAATGGAAAACAAAGAACGTCGAGAGCACTCCTTTTTCAGCTTATTGACGCCAAAATAGAATCAGCTCTTATGCTCTCTAAGGGATAATTGTCGATAATTTTTTGTTTGATTCCGTTCATTGTTCCTTGAGATATAGCAGTCACAATTGACGACAAAAAAACGTTCTATAGCTCAACCCCCGTTTGAACTATTGACACGAAAATTAAAGCAACACCTGTACCTGTTAAGGGCAACATATGGACCGAGTTTTGTTTGATTTCGTCTGTTACTTCCTGTGGAATAGCAGGCAAGCATAACTTAAAAAACGCCCCATTGCGCCTTGGAGGAATTCGCGCCAAAAACCAATGGCACAACTTCACATAGGGGCACATATGTGTACCATATTTTATTTGATTTCATGCGGTAGTTTTTGCTGTAGAACGGCCACAAAAAACTGGTCACACACATACGTGACACACACACAGACACACACACACAGACTTACACGCACACAGATACACACACACACACACACACACACACACACACACACATTTTCCAAAAATGGTCGAAATGGACTCAACACACCTCAAAACGTTCGAATCCGTCAAAATTCGAAATTCGAAAATTTGCACGAATCCAATACTTTCTTCTATATATTAGATTTAAAAGAAAGTAATAATGATTGCTTGCGTTACTGTTTTATATCAACAAGTTCCTTTAAACAATGAGTTTTACATTTAGTCATTCACTTTAAAGAAAGATTTTTAATCAGTAAAATGATGTCTAGACAAAGCCTTTCACATTTACATCGAAGTAATTAGTTTTGATGCAAGCTTTTTCTTATGAGTCACAGTATGGTTAATCGAATGTAAAATGGGAATCTTTATCGTATTGTCCTCTATAAGTGAAAACAAGAATAATCCAAATTTGGTAATATAGCAGTACGAAACTAGAGAAGGGGAGGGGCGGGGGAGACTTTCTCATAGCCTGGGTGGCAACTTCTTAGTTTGTCAACATTAAAGTGATTCGCTCAAGCACGGATCCAAAAGGGAGTTATAACTATCTTTGAGAAATTGAGTTGACCCAAAATTTGCATTTCCAAAACTTTAAATTAAGAACATTTCCCAGATATTTACGCTCCTTCCTACTGTCACAAAGCTGAAAATGAATTTTCAGGACTTTAATTTTGAAAATTTTCCGGAGGAGAGCCACTTACCATCCCTTTCTCCCTTAACTTGGCTAAACAGCGTTTTTTTTGGGGGGGGGGGGGGTCACGTTTCCTCCATTTTCAACCCCACCCCTATTTTTCACTGTCACGTTTCCAAAGATGGCTTTAAAATGTGTTTTGAGCCCGGAGAATTTGGACCCACCAAAGGCAGCTTAAACTTGCGTTGTTAAACACTCAATAAATGTCGCATTTTTCGGGAAGAGCGAATTGTTTTTTTGAGACTTTTTTTGAGACTCCAAAGACGAGAATGGGGGATAAGTCTATTTTTTACCACTTTGATCTAACTTTTCTAATATATTATGTGAACACTGTAAAATGTAGAATTTGAAAAGAAGAATCAATGAATTACATGTTAATACTGGAACATTAAAGCTTCACCTTCGCGTGAAAACAGTTATTCTAATGACTGCTTAAAAGCAACATGGGGCGTTTTTCAGAAAGTGAAAAAATGGGGAAAATCCCCGCAGTTGTTTTGGGGTAAAACCCCGCATCTCCAAAAGGTCAAGGATTCTCTCCACTCGGCTTAAAATTGTCTCTTTTTTGAAATGTTATTAATATCTTTGTTTAGCAAGTGTTTTGTACAGCTTATTCATCTTAAGAAATTAATTGTTGGGGACATTTACTCATGAAGTTTTAATTTGGATAAGATTTGTTAGGTAAAATCTTACATTCATTTCAATTCAAATGTGCTTTCATTAATGTAAGAATTTCTTCTCTTTTTTTTTTTTTGAACATTTACGTACGTTTAATTTTTTGTTCTAGTACCTTCAGAAGAAAAACAATTCGGAACCATGATAAATGTCAAGCTTAATGAAGCACGCAACTTAATTGCAGGCATATCTTCGTTCTGTATGGTAGACATTAAAGTTAGATTCAAAAATATCGATTGGAGACATCTCTGAAAAATGAAACAAATCTTGGGACTTCGAAGAAGAAACAAATTTCCCTATAATTTCGAGTGAAACTGTAGAGAATAACTCGAAGCTTATCCCTGCACAATGTGGCCAAGATAACTTCAATATGACAAGGAGGAAGAGGTTATGTAGAAAGTGCTTTTTTACATAAAACACCTAGAAGCCTGCAAATGTATTGAGACACAGGAAGAGTCATTGGAAATGAAGACATTATAAATAAATTGTCGTAACCTCAGCAAGACACGGTTCCATCCACGACGCAATAACATTTTTAGAAAACTCAACCTAGTGTACTGATAACTTAAAGCACTGGGTACTAGAAATTCAATTAAATTATAGCTTCAGGCATTTAAATTATTTTTTTATAATGCGGCTGTCATTTTTTCCCGTGTAGTCAATCCTCCTTTTACGGAGAAGAAAATATTTTCTTGACAAAGTTAAAAAGAGAAAAAAAAATTAATTTGAATTTTGTCATCTTGAATTCAAATTA